>NW_025920123.1:0-190308 GCF_902686445.1 Sciurus carolinensis | reverse complement strand
AAAAAACTCTACACGAGGAATACAAATAATCCAATCAACAAATGGGCTAAGGAAATGAACAGACACTTCAGAGAGAAGATGTACAAGCAATCAACAGATATATGAAAAAATGTTCAACATCCCTAGTAATAAGGGAAATGCAAATCAAACTACCCTAAGATTTCATCTCACCCCAATTAGAATGGCGATTATCAAGAACACAAGCAACAATAGGTGTTGGCGAGGATGTGGTGAAAAAGGAACACTCATACATTGCTGGTGGGGTTGCAAATTAGTGCAGCCACTCATGGAAAGCGTATGGAGATTCCTCAGAAAACTTGGAATGGAACGCCATTTGACCCAGCTATCCCACTCCTTGGCCTATACCCAAAGGACTTAAAATCAGCATACTACAGAGATACAGCCACATCAGTGTTCATTGCTGCTCAATTCACCATAGCCAGATTGTGGAACCAACCTAGATGCCCATCATTGATGAATGGATAAAGAAACTGTGGCATATATATACAATGGAATATTACTCCTGCAATGAAGAATGATAAAATTATGGCATTTGCATGCAAATGGACGAAATTGGAGAATATCATGCTAATTGAGAAAGCCAATCTCAAAAAACTAAAGGACGAATGATCTCGCTGATAAGCAGATGAGGACATATATTGGGGGGTGGGAAGTGTTTAGCATTAGGTTAGGGTTAGGTTTAGGGTTAGGGATAAGGAATGTGGTAAGAATGAAGGAAAGAAGGACTGTATAGAGGGAAAGAAGGGGTGGGAGGGGGGGGGGGGGGGGGGGAAAGGGAAAAAAAATGAATCAAACATCATTGCCCTATGTAAACGTATGATTACACAAATGGTATGCCTTGACTCCATGTACAAATAGAGAAACAACATGTATCCCATTTGTATACAATAATAATAAAAAAAAAGAAAAAAAATTTCTGAGATTTAAAGACATTTTAAAGTAAATGCAAATGCAAACCCCACACAGGACAAAATATATACAAACATATATTTACCAGCAATATGTGAAGAAACTTCAAAGCTCAATAAGGAACAAAAAACCCAATTAATGTACAGTTTTTTTTAATGGGCAAAATATTGGAACAGGGAATTCAAAGGAGAAATAAATGGCAATGAAACTTAAAAGGACATTCAATGTTGTTAGACATTAGAGAAATGCAAATTAAAATCAAAATGATATAGTACTACAAATCTATGATAATTAGTTCAAAATTTTTAGAAAATTAACTGGTTTGTGATATTGGGAAAATTTTTTTCCATCGTGTTTTTGTGTTACACACAAAGTACTTGTATATTTATTCTCTTTCTCTAGAGTTGTGCATGAATTGGACCCACAAAAAATACATACTGGTTAAAAAAATGTAAGATAATGATGATGATGATGGTAATGGTGATGATCAGTGCTACTCTCATGTCTGACAACTATAGACTATGTTTTTTTGGAATTTGCTAGCATATATTTCTTTTTCCCTTCTTACTGTCTATATTTGCATTATAAATTTTCAGAAATGTAAAAAAGAATGTGGTCATATATGCCTTCTAATTATATGAATAAATCTATACTCAGTAATTGGTTTATTTTCTGAATTGTTTATTTATTTTGTTAGGTAAACCATTTGATATATTTAACAAATAAATGAAGAAAAAATATTTAAACAGTGTTTAATGCAGGCAGAATGGAATACAAATAAAGGCTCTTAATTTCCACTTGGGAAATTTGGGTCAAATATTGAGAAAAGTTTTTCACCCAACACAGCACTATAAGATTCGTTAAAGTCTGAATACTAATAAGTACGTGAAATATGAACATCTGGTAATTTTGAATTGCCAAAAATCATTGTGTTGGGCAAAATGGTTATGAATACAACTCTTGCCAAAACAATTATCTTTATTATAAGAAAATCAACGCCACTTATTTTCCTTGAACTGGGGCTCATTTTAAATACTTCATAGGAATGATTGATGAAACACTGCAGTTTCATTTCTTGAACATCCTTGATGTGTCAAGAGGGGGACTGAAAGTGTCAAAGTTAAGCTAGTAGTCAGCTGGAATTGTGTGTGTACTGATGTGTCCCCTGAAATCTATGTATAAGCCTTAGATTTTCACATTGTTTAAATAACTTGGTTGTTTCTCTTTTGGTTTTATTACTTTAAAGGGTTTTCTAAAAGAGAGAATAAACAGAGGGATTAAAATGCTAATATTCTCAAAGCAGAAGCTAAAAAACATTCATCTCAGAATGGGAGTGGACGGTGGTTACCCACGGCTTGAAATGGTAGGCTGGTAAGGGGCAGATAGAGGGAAATTTGTTAACAGATACAAAATCAAACATGGGTGAGATTAAGTAACATTTTCGTAGCATATTAGGGTCACTATAGTCAATAATAATTTATGTGTTTCAAAAGAGACAACAGAAATTTGTCCCTAACACAAAGACATAATCCACATACCAAGTGATAGATTTTCTAAGTACCCTGATTTGTATACACATATCAAAATACCATACTGTGGGGCCCCCTAATATGTACAATTATCATGCATTATTTTTAAAAAATTAAATAAATAATAAATACATGTTTGGAAAAGGTAGAAAGCTGATCCCAAGGGCATATTGAAGAGTGTTACTTCATGGAAGGGGTCAGTGATGGACACCACAGGCCTTATCAAGAGCTGCTCTTCTACTCTCATGGTTCTATCTCAGTTTTTAGCTATTTAAAAAATTTTGACTTATCTTCATTCTCCTCTTATATACAATCCCAGTATCAGGCGGGAACACCAGAAAATAGGAGACATGGAAGTATTTATCCTAGAGTATTTGGAAAGATCTACAACCATGTGATCAATGAGCTGTCCTACTAACATTCACCAAACCTGATTGTTTCTTTGCACAGAGTTTGGATTAATTGAATAACCATAAGCTCAAAGCTATATCATTTCATCAGATGCAATTCACCAAAAATGCTAGTGGTACTTTTGATGTCATGACTAAAGCAATCACAAGTTATTTTATTCCACTTCTATTTAACTTTTAATATCTGTAACACTCACATCACAAATCACACAAAGATTTATAGAAAGACTAAGAAAATTGCTATACAGTCACAGAATTACAGATTATAACTAAGACAGAAAGCATATATAAATGCAGAGTCACTGTAGCTAATTAGATAGGAGTTTTAAGGAACTAGTTCATTAGGATTGTCAAGGCAAAGGTCCTGATGGTGAACAGTTTCATAGTATCAGCTTAAAGAGTCATTTGGAGAAGTCATGTGTTATTGTCCTGGGCAGGAGAAACTGGTCTGAATTGAATTCAAGGGACATAGAATCAGAGGTTTGTTGCTCTGGCAATTTTCCTGAGCATGACTCTTGATGTGTGACTGGATAATGAGGTCAGTGTGTGGCCATGTCCAGTTCTGAGGTTCTCCCCCTTTTATGGGTTGCAGCTGAGGGGTTGATACCTTTGGTGGTGTGGTATGTTTGATAAGCTAAATAGACCTGCTTTTTCTGTTATAGGGTTGACAATCCCATGCATCTATATGTTTCTGGTTTAATTCAATAACTTTAAGGTGGTTGTTTTTAGTAACACAATCTATTTTTTAGTTTAATCCTTCGAGTTCTGCTGTATAAATGATGGTTTTTTAATTGTACAAGCAAGGTGTAGCGTCATTCTAACTTGTCACTCATATTCAAAACAGAGTAACTCATGGCAAACTATTGCATTACAAAATGGAGGAACTCAGAGCTAGTCAAATGCCAAAAATTGCTATAGGTCTTCTATTCTTCAGAGTCAAGTATAACTGCTAGCCACAGGCAGAATGTTTGATTTTCTATTTCTAATGTGCGAAACAGTGACCAAATGAGTTTTCTAGTAGGTGGTCATCCAGTCTCTCATGCCTAGTCCCAGGAAACTAGTACCATGTTTTACCTCCTTTTGATAAAATATTAAAAGATTCTCAAATTATTGAACATTTTTTCCTAACATTTTACTGGTTTGAAGTAGAAGACTAACATTTATTACTATTATAATAAAATAGACTCTTACCTTCTGAAATTTTTACAAAATAAACTTTTTTATAAGTTTTTAAAAAACTTAATTTTATTTGTTCTACTTAGTGTTACATGGCAGTAGAATGCATTTATACAATTTGGTAGATCATACATGAATAGACTAATTTTTCACTTTTCTGATTATGCATATTGCAGGATCACATCTGTCATGCAGTCATACATGTACATGTGATACTAATGTCTGTTTCACTCTACTATCATTTCTTCCCTCATATCCCTTCTCCTCCCTTCACTCCCCTCTACATAATATAAAGTGACTCGATTCTTCCCCATCCGCCCCCCTCTTACTGTGAATTAACTTCCTCATATCAAAGAAAGTATTTGGCCTGTGGTTTTTTTGGGGGGTTTGGCTTAAAATAAACACTTTTGATAAAAGTAAATAGTACTTCATTTTAATTATAAATCATGACTTAATGGGTCAGCATAATTGTTTAAGATGAGATGTGTAAATATTTATCTTCATATTCATTTATCTTCATATTCATTTCCTAACATTCTTATCATTTTATGATGCTTAAGAGTATACATATTATATTTATGATAAAAAGTGTAGCTTATTGTCTTCCTATTACTACTTTTCTCTGGTAATTTTATATGTATTAAATCCTATAAATCAATTACTGCCAATCACCATAGTTCAACAGCAGTGTTTTATTTTCTAATTATATCTTATTTAGGTCATTTCACTTCAAGTGTTAAAAAATACTAATTTCTTACTAGGAGCAAAAGAAATTTGCAATTCAGGTAAACAGCTTGGACATCTAAGCTATTGAAGTTTTAGAAAAAATAATTTTAACAAACTTGCATTGTCAAAAGAATACATGAGAGGGGCTGGGGAGATAGTTCAGTTGGTAGAGTTCTTGCCTTGCAAACACAAGGCCTGGGTTCAATCCCCAGCACACCCCCCCCAAAAAAAAAACTCAAAAAAGAATACATGAGAAAATAAGTAAGTAAAAATGGATTTGTAATCAGTTTTTGCAGCAATTTGTCATTTTTTCCTTACCCATAATCATTCCTGCTGCATTTCAGGATGTTCTATGTGTTCTAGAATAGTGTCCTAAGGTACCACTGAATGTGTACTACCACAATCATCATTATGTAATTGTAGAACTAAGTGCTATTTCAGAACCCCAAGCAACATTTATTAAATATGCTAAGTAATTATAGTTACTCATGATCATTTCAATTCCACAGTGGGAATCACCACTGGTGTGACTAGAAGTTATATTTCTTCATCCACAGAGCCACTGCTGTACACAAGGCATCCACTAGTAATTTTCTTTAATTCATTTAATTGCCTGGGGAAGCCTGAGCCACTCTTTGGCCTAATTTGATGTTTTCACTTGTGTTTCTCAGCAAACAGAATAGTCTGAAGAGAGCCCATGTATAAGATTTGAAACAGGAGCATACTCTTGTCTAAGGTAGATTTGGAGACAACCTTGCAACATTTACTTATATATCTATGAGGTACAAAGAGTTCAAGAAACTGTAATGGTTGAGAATCAGGGAAAGAAACCATTAGAGGAAAGAAACATTAAGTAGAAAAAAAGGATTGCTTTTTATAAAAAAGATAATGTAACTCATTTTTAACATCATGATATTAAAATATGAAGCAAACTTGTGAAAATTTTAGTTTTAGGACTTATGTTTATTTGTTTTTCAGAGTTTTAGTTATAAATGAGCATTCTACAATTGTTGAACTTCTTGGACTCCATCCAAAATGTGGAGATTTTTCTATTGGCCTTACATTTACAGATTCTTCTTCACCTAACTAAAGTTTATGGTATTTGACACGTGTCTTAAATAAATGAATGATTTGATCAAGGAATAGTTTTTAATACCTTTAAAATGCTTAATATATAGTCACTAATACTTCTAACAACAAACTTTTAACTTTAATCATCAAAATTAATGATTTGATGAGCAGTTTATTGCACTTGTGCTGCATAAGAAGTAATTCAAGGTGGTAATTTACAGTGTTGAAAAAAACAGAATTCAATATTTTCTACAAAAATTCAAATTAAGGAAACAAAATAGAATACACAGTTTGCTTTTGGAAAACAGAAATACCATAGAAAGTAAAATGCTATTACTGATGGAAGAGCTTCCAATAAAATAAAGAAAATGAGTACATAATTTGAAATCTGATTTGCATCTATATAAGTGAGAGCTAACCTTTGATTCCATTAATATCTGTCATTCTTAGAAATAGTGTGTGTTGTATAAATTTAAGTGAGAAAAGCAACAGTGGCTGGTGTGATGTTGAACACCTCTTCTATAAATATTTTTTTCCCATTTTCATTTACATTTTTAACTGTTTATATTTAGGCAATAGGCCTGCATTTACCAGGAAGCTTTATGTGCAAAGATAAATGGTTAAAAGAAATTCCTAGGCCGCTGCTGCAGATGTCTCCACTGCAGATGCCCAGCTGTAACGTAGAGGTCTTCTCTGGGGGTAGGGTGCAGCTTTCCCTGAGGTCACTGCTTCAGAACATGGGAGGTGATTTCTCCAGGTGCCATGGCTGCCCATTACCCTGTGGTCGCCTGGAGGACTTTGTCCCAGGCACCTCTGTTCTGAGCACCACTGCCATTGCCCACATATTTTCTCTTGAGGCACAGTTGCCCCTGACATTGCTGCTGCAGGTACCCAGAGGTCTTTTCTCCAGGCACTGCTGCTGCTGTTGAAGGTGTCACAGGTGCCCTCACCAGGAGGCCTGCTGCTCTCCACACTGCCTCAGACACCTGACTGTGATCTACAATGCTGCCACCACTGCTGCTACTGGCAACACCACTGACCCCAAAGATACTGTCACTCCCCAAAAGTTACCTAGATGTCTCTTCTGTGGGTGCTGTGGCAGCTGCAGTCACAACTGATGCTGCCACCACTGTTGCCATGGTATCCACATCTGCTGCCAATGCTACTAACACCTGCAACTACTGCTGATCCCCTGCCTACTGCCACACACTCCTGCTACTGAGACTTACAGCTCCGCCCAGAAGTCCACTGCCAGGGAGACTCCAGGTTTAGTTGCATATGGCCACATCAATTTTGAGATGCCAACCAGAACCTGGGTTATTTGGGGGGGGGGGCTGCAGAGTGCAGGTGAATTTTCTGCCAGTGCCATCTTGGGACACACCAGCCACTGTCCAGGGACACTTGCCAGGACCTGGAGGTTCAGTGTTGTGGTGCCTACAGGTTTGGCTGTAACTGTGGTCTTCCTCCTGGTAGTGCAGTTTGCTGCTATCTAGTTACTGTTACTCAGAATTTCTCATCCCTTGTGGTCTCTCTCCAAATTTCAGTGGCACTGATGTCTTGGAATTGCAATGTGGCTGAACCTAGGAATTTGAGACCCAGATTGGTGAGATAGTGACTGGGTCTGCCGGGGTCTCACTGGGCCAGGCAATCTTCTGGGACATCAGAGACAAGGCTGAAAGCTTTTGGACACTGGCAGAGACAGTTGTTCAATTTTCCACCAAGATTTGTTTTATTTTTATTTTTTTCTTCTCTGATATCTCTTTCCACCATATTTGGAGCAAGGTGATTATTGCACATTAGTTTGTTGAAGACAGTGATATATGCATTGTGTTTTACAGTTTTGCTCCATATTCTTATATTTTTACTTTTTTTTCTTTTCTTTATATGTATTCTTCCTTTCACTTGTATGTCTTCCTAGATTCCCTTTCTAACTTTTCTCCACCTAACAATCAATCTCTGTTGGTTCTGCTTTCATTCTTTCTGCAGATTTTTTGCTTCTGGCTTCTCTCTCTCTCCCTCATGAACACCATGTCCAGCACACTTTCTGTTTTTTTTCTTGTCCACTATTTGAATTTCAAAATCCATTTGGCAAATTTTCTGCTTCTATTGTGTACAGTGTTTGAATTCATCATTGCTATTTATAGCAAGAGGGCAGTGGAGGCCTTGCTGGGATTTAGTACATTTGAGGCTGTACATTGTTTGCACTGAATGTTGTTGATATTGATCTCCCTCTTGAAGGCAGTATATTGGAAATATTCAGTGACAGTATAAGTCTACTGGATAGAATCTTTATTGCCTCAGATCCATACAACTTGATGGGAAAACACAGAAGAAACATGAAAAAAACAAGAGAAAAAATACCACAAAAAAACAAGATGCCCCAACAAGAGAAGCCACTGAAGAAATGTCCAAGAAAAAGTTTAGAATGTATATAGTTAATCTAATCTGTAAAGGATGCTATAAAAAGTGAAATCAATGAGAAAATAAAGGAAGTGAAAGAGCACTTCAATACAGATTAGAGATTGTAAAAAAAAAAACAACAAGCAGGGATCCTCAAAATGAATAAATCAATAATTCAAATTATAAATTTAATGGAAAGAATCATCAACAGACTGGACCATTTGGAAGACAGAATCTCAGAATAAATACAAAATATTTAATGCTGAAAATAAAGTTGATGACATAGAGAAGATGATAAGAATCCATGAACAGAACTTCCAAGAATTATGGAATAACATGAAAAGAACAATTTTAACAGTTACTGGGAGAGAATAAGGAGCAGAGATACAAACAAAAGGAATACTCAATCTTTCCAATGATATAATATCAGAAAGTTTACCAAACTTAAAGAATGAAATGAAAAAAATCAAATACAAGAGACTTAAACACCCTAAATGTACAAAACTACAGCAGACCCACATCAAGACATATTATAATGAGAATGACAGAAATACAGAACAAAGATAAAATCTTAAAGGTAGTGAGAGAAAAAAATCAAATTATGTATAGGGGAAAACCAATTTGGATGTCATCTGATTACTCAATCCAGACAGTCAAAGCTAGGATGCTAAGGAATAACATATTTCAAGCTCTGAAAGGAAATGGATGCCAACCAAGAATTTTGTATTCAGCAAAATTAAGTTTAAGATTGGGAGATGAAATAAAAATCTACCATGATACATACAAGTTAAAAGAGTTCACAATTAGAAAGCCTGCACTACAGAACATTCTCAATAAAATATTCCACGAGGATGAAGTGAAAAAAATGTGAAAACTAGCAAAGGAAGGAACTATAAAAGAATAGTCAAAAGGAAAATAAATCATATTAAAAGCCATAAATAATTCAAAATGACTGGGAGTACAAGACATATCTGAGCAATAACCTTGAATATTAATGGCCTAAACTCATCAATCAAAAGACAGACTTGGGCAATCCAAGATGGTGGACTACAGGGAGACTGCATCTCCTGTCGCTCCAGAACCCAGGATTCAAGAAGGAGAGGCATTGAGAGACTCGGACAAAAATAGAGCCACGGGGTGAGTCTCCCCCACTGGGTGAAGCTCAGCCCAGGTGGCAGGGTCAGATAAGGGAGGCTTCTCAGAGCAGGGCAGGGCAGCTAAAGTCTTCCCCAGTTAGCCCTGCTCCCTCTGGTGGTGGGCTCCTCCCCCACGGCCAAAATCTCAGAGCAGGCCCCCCAGTGAGAGCCTTTCTGCACAGAAACAGCTCCAATTCCCAGAGTCAGTAGCGAGATCCAGCCCACAGGAAGCTTCAGAGACCAGGACAGGAAAGCCAGGAACTTCCCCAAGCAGACCTGCTCCCAATGGCGGCAGACTCCTTTCATGGCCAGCTTCGCAGAGCAGACCGCCCAGTGAGAGCCTTTCCGCACAGAGCCAGCTCCAAGCCCTGGAACCAATTACAGGCTAGGGGCAGCTTTCTTCGGAAGCACTGCATTATCAAGTTCCTCCAAGAATTCAGGATGGGGGGTGATATACTGGAAATCTACAGGGACACTATAATCCAATAGAGGAAATCTACAATATCTCATAGTCCCACTGACATCTGAAAAATATGAGAAAACAAGGAAGAAAATGTCCCAAACAAACCTAGATACTATATCAATAAAACCCAATACAGTACAGCAGAAGAAATGTCAGAAGGGAGTTCAGAATGTACATAATTAAAACAATCAGGGAAGCAAATGAGGAGATGAAAGAGCAAATGCAGGCATTGAAGGAGGCAATGAAAGAGCAAATGCAGGCATTAAATGAACACACCAATAAACAGTTAAAAGAGCAATAAGGGAAGCAAGAGATCATTTCAATAAAGAGTTAGAGATATTGAAAAAAAAAAACAAATAGAAATCCTTGAAATGAAGGAAACAATAAACCAAGTTAAAAACTCCATAGAAAGCATAACCAATAGAATAGAACCCCGGGAAGACAGAACCTCAGACATTGAAGAAAAAATATTTAATCTTGAAAACAAAGTTGACCAAACAGAGAAGATGGTAAGAAATCATGAACAGAATCTACAAGAATTATGGGATATCATGAAAAGGCCAAATTTAAGAATTATTGGGATTGAGGAAGGCTTAGAGAAACAAACCAAAGGAATGAACAATCTATTCAATGAAATAATATCAGAAAATTTCCCAAATCTGAAGAATGAAATGGAAAACCAAGTGTAAGAGACTTATAGGACTCCAAATATACAAAATTACAACAGACCCACACCAAGGCACATTATTATGATAATACCTAAATACAAAATAAAGACAGAATTTTAAAGGCTGAGAGAGAAAAGAATCAAATTATATTCAGGGGAAAACCAATAAGAATATCAGCAGATTTTTCAATCCAGACCCTGAAAGCTAGAAGGGCCTGGAACATTTACCAAGCCCTGAAAGAAAACTGATGCCAACCAAGAATCGTACACCCAGCAAAACTTACTTTCAGTTTTGACAACGAAATAAGATCCTTCCATGATAAACAAAAGCTAAAGGAATTTACAAAAAGAAAGCCAATATTACAGAACATTCTCAGCAAAATATTCCATGAGGAAGAGATGAAAAACAACAATGCAAACCAGCAATGGGAGGAACTAGCCTAAAGGAATAGCCAAATGAAGGAGAAACCAAACCATGTCAAAAAACAAAAATACAAATCATATCACAGTAATAACCCTGAATGTTAATTGCCTGTACTCATCAATCGAAAGACATAGACTGGCAGATTGGATTAAAAAAAAATCCAACAATATGCTGCCTGCAAGAGACTCATCTCATAGAAAGAGATACCCATAGACTAAAGGAGAAAGGATGGAAAAAAACATACCATGCACATGGACACAGCAAAAAAGCTGGAGTATCCATCCTCATTTAAGACAATGTGGACTTCAAGCCAAAACTAGTTAGAAGGGATAAAGAAGGACATTACATACTGCTTAATGGAAGCATAAATCAGCAAGACATAACAATCATAAATATCTATGCCCCGAATATTGGCTCATCCATGTACGTTAAACAAATCCTTCTCAATTCCAGAAATCAAATAGACCACAACACAATAATACTAGGCAATTTTAACACTCCTCTCTCACCACTGGATAGATCGTCCAAACAAAAACTGAATAAAGAAACCATAGATCTCAATAACACAATCAACAATTTAGACTTAACCCACATATATAGAACATACCACCCAACAAAGAATGAATACACTTTCTTCTCAGCAGCACATGGATCCTTCTGTAAAACAGACCATATTTTATGCCACAAAGCTGCTGTTAGCAAATACAAGTAGATAGTGATACTACCTTGTATTCTATCAGATTATAATGGATTTAAATTAGAAATAAATGACAGAATAAAAAACAGAAACTTCTCCAATACCTGGAGATTAAATAATATGCTATTATATGATGAATGGATAACAGAAGATATTAGGAAGGAAATTTAAAAATTCTTAGAGGTAAACGAGAACAAAGAAACATCATATCAAAATCTCTGGGACACTATGAAAGCAGTACTTAGAGGAAGATTTATTTCATGGGGCACATTCAACAAAAGAAGTAGAAATCAACAAATAAACGACTTAACAGGACAGCTCAAAGCCCTAGAAAAAGAAGAGCAGACCAATACCAAAAGTAGTAAAAGACAGGAAATAGTTAAAATCAGAGCCAAAATCAATGAAATTGAAACAAAAGAAACAATCAGAAAAATTAACAAAATAAATAGTTGGTTCTTTGAAAAAGTAAAGAAAATTGATAAACTCTTAGCCACACTAACAAAGAGAAAAAGGGAGAAAACGCAAATTATTAAAATTGGGAATGAACAAGGAAATACCATAACAGACACGTGTGAAATACAAAACATAATTAGAAGCTATTTTGAAAATCTATACTCCAACAAAACAGAAAACATTGAAGACATCAACAAGTTTCTAGAGACATATGAATTACCTAAACTGAACCAGGAGGATATACACAACTTAAATAAATCAATTTCAAGCAGTGAAATAGAAGAGATCATCAAAAGCCAACCAACAAAGAAAAGTCCGGGACCAGATGGGTTGTCAGTCGAGTTCTACACAACCTTTAAAGAAGAGCTCATTCCAATACTCCTTAAAGTATTCCATGAAATAGAAGAGGAGGGAACCCCCCCAAAATCATTCTATGAAGCCAATATCACCCTGATACCTAAAGCAGACAGAGACATATCAAGGAAAGAAAATTTCAGACCAATATCCCTAAAGAATATCGACTGAAAAATTCTCAACAAAATTTTAGCAAATTGCATGCAAAAATATATTAAAAAGATAGTGCACCATGATCAAGTGGGTTTTATCCCAGGGATGCAAGGTTGGTTCAACATTCGGAAATCAATAAATGTCATTCACCATATCAACAGACTTAAAGTTAAGAATCACATGATTATTTCAATAGATGTAGAAAAAGCATTTGATAAAATACAACATCCCTTCATGCTCAAAACACTAGAAAAAAATGGGTTGTGGGAACATTCCTTAACATTGTAAAGGCCATCTACGTTAAGCCCATGGCCAATATCATTCTAAATGGTGAAAAACAGAAAGCATTCACCCTAAAAACTGGAATAAGGTAGGGATGGCCTCTTTTACCACTTCTTTTTTTTTATTGTAAACAAATGGGACACATGTTGTTTCTCTATTTGCACATGGAGTCAAGGCATACCATTTGTGTAATCATAAATTTACATAGGGGAATGTTGTTTGATTCATTCTGTTATTTTTTTCCTTCCCCCCCACCCTCCTTATCCCTAACCCTAAACCAAACCCTAACCCTAACGCTATCACCTCCCACTCCCTGTTATATGTCCTCATCCGCTTATCAGCGAGATCATTTGTGCTTTAGTTTTTTGAGATTAGCTTATCTCACTTAGCTCGATATTCTCCAATTTCACCCACTTCTATTCAACATCGTCCTTGAAACTCTAGCAAGAGCAATTAGACAAACCAAAGAAATTAAAGGGATACTAATTGGAAAAGAAGAACTCAAACTATCCCTGTTTGCTGATGACATGATTATATATTTAGAGGAACCTGGAAATTCCACCAGAAAACTTTTAGAACTCATAAGTGAATTCAGTAAAGTAGAAGGTTACAAGATCAATGCTCATAATTCCAATGCGTTTTTATACATAAGTGATGAATCTTCAGAAAGAGAAATTAGGAAAACTACCCCATTCGCAATAGAATTGAAAAAAATAAAATACTTGGGAATCAATCTCACAAAAGAGGTGAAAGACCTCTACAATGAGAAGTGCAGAACACGAAAGAAAGAAATTAAAGAAAACCTTAGAAGATGGAAAGATCTCCCATGTTCTTGGATAGGGAGAATTAATATTGTCAAAATGGCCATACTAAAAAAAGTGCTATACAGATTCAATGCAATTCCAATTAAAATCCCAATGATGTACCTTACAGAAATAGAGCAAGCATTTATGAAATTCATCTGGAAGAATAAGAAACCCAGAATAGCTAAAGCAATCCTCAATAGAAAGAGCAAAGGAGGGGGCATCACAATACCAGATCTTCAACTCCATTAAAAAGCAATAGTAATAAAAACAGCATGGTATTGGTACCAAAATAGAAAGGTAGGTCAATGGTACAGAATAGAGGACATGGACACAAACCCAAATAAATACAATTTTCTCATACTAGACAAAGGGGCCAAAAATATGCAATGGAAAAAAGATAGCCTCTTCAACAAATGGTGCTGGGAAAACTGGAAAACCATCTGCAGCAGAATGAAATTAAACCCCTATCTCTCACGCTGCTCAAATCTCAACTCAAAATGGATCATGGACCTGGGAATCAGCCCAGAGACTCTGCATCTTGTAGAAGAAAAGTAGGTCCAAATCTTCAACTTGTTGGCTTAGGATCAGACTTCCTTAACAGGACTCCCATAGCACAAGAAATAAAAGCAAGAATTTATAACTGGGATAGATTCAAACTAAAAAGCTTTCTCTCAGCAAAGGAAACTTCAGCAATGCGAAGAAAGAGCCTACAGAGTGGGAGAAAATCTTTGCCAATCATACTTTATATAGAGCACTAATCTCCAGTGTGGCGAGCCGCCTCACCACCATGATAAGATGGCGATGGTTTCCTGAAGTGCTTTCTAGGTAAACAAGTCCATATTTGGTTGAGCCAACTGTTGCATGTGGGAACACCTATGAACATAAGCCAAGTGGCAGGAGTAGATTGGCTATTGCAAGAGTATAAAAGTGTGTGAATTCGGCTCAGAACCAGGAAGAAGAAAAACCATGGTTTTATAACAATAAGGTCCTTATTAAATTGCTGAAGGAAGATTCCTGTTTCGTGCTTTCTTGTGGGCGAGGGACACGACAGGTGGTGCCGAAACCCGGGAGTCAGAACTTTCAGTGGTCAGCGGGTGCACCGGTGAACACCACAGGTAAGTGTGGCGCTCCTCTATAGGTAAGAGAGAGCGGTAACCGACTTTGCGTAGTCGGTCAACAAAGATAAATACAACCGACTTTGCATAGCTGGTCAACAAAGATAAATACAACCAAATTTGCATAGTCGGTCAACAAAGATAAATACAACCGACTTTACATAGCCGGTCAACAAAGATAAATATAACCGACTTTGCGTAGTCGGTCAACAAAGATAAATACAATTGACTTTGCATAGTCGGTCAGCAAAGAAAGATATTTTGTTTTCGCTTTCATTCTGCTTGCTCTGAACGCTGCTTTCATTATGGGCAATTCTCCATCTAGTTCAGTAGTACAGTCTTGAGATTTTTTGTTGCGCTCCAAAGAGCTCAAGGTCAAACGCAGTACTTTAGAAACATTCCTTGTAAGAATTGATAAAGCAGCCCCATGGTTTGCTGTCTCCGGAAGCTTGACTCCTGCCAGCTGGGATAAGTTGGGAAAAGATTTGGATTTCCTTCAGGAGCAGGGACAATTGGAGAAAGGGGTGATACCGCTATGGAAATTGATAAAAGGATGTATTCTTGATGGTAGATGTCAGGAAGCTATTCATAAAGGACAGGAAGTTCTTGAACAACTACATGAGGAGAAGTCCGAGGATTCTATGAGTACTTCCAGTAAACATAGTGCAGGAGAGCAGGTTTATGGAGTTATTCCAAAGAGGAGACTATACCCAGATTTAAAAGCCCTTAGAACACCAGAAGATACAGGGGAGTCAGAATCAGATGGTGATGAGGAAGTGAAGGAGCTAACGCAGCACTTACGGAAGGTGAAGATAAAAGAAGGGGGAACTAAGAGGCAAAAAGATTTTAGACAAAAGGACTATGAGGAAGAACAGAAGCCAGCTCTAGCCTATGATCCTCCCCCATATGTGGGAGGGGTTCCAGGCACGGGTAGAACTTTTAACTCTGCAGCTTGGAGGGCTGCCCATGTAGAGTTGGGGTTTGCCTGTCCTATATTCCAGGATAATGATGGGAGAAGACATCAGGAACCCATAGAATTTAAAACAATAAAGACTATAGCAGAATCTGTCCGCACTTATGGTGTGGATGCTGCTTTTACTATCGCCCAAATAGAGGGGCTCAATAGATTCTGCATGACCCCCTCGGACTGGGCCAGTTTAGTGAAAACTTGTGTTTCCCCAGGTAAATATTTAGACTGGAGAGCCTTCGTGTTGGAGGGGGCCAATGAACAGGCTGCACGCAACCAAGCTATGGGCAAACCTGCCTGGGATGTAGATATGCTTCTGGGGCAGGGTAGATTTGCCAATCAGCAAACAGGCTTTCCATTAGAGGTTTATGAACAAATTAATAAGATCTGCATTGCTGCCTGGAAAGCACTTCCTAATAAAGGAGAAGTGCGAGGTAACTTAACAAAAATTGTCCAAGGCCCCACAGAAGCTTTTTCAGATTTCGTGGCTAGAATGGTAGATGCAGCAGGAAAGATCTTCGGGGATGCTGATGTGGCTATGCCTTTAATTAAACAATTAGTATATGAACAATGTACAAGAGAATGCAGAAATGCTATTAATCCATTTAAAAGCAAAGGCATAGAGGCATGGATGAAAGCTTGTAGAGAAATAGGCGGCCCATTAACAAATGCAGGCTTAGCCGCTGCCTTCCTTCAACTTTCTAACAAGACTTCCTCCAGAAATAGGAGGTGTTATTCTTGTGGACAAGAAGGACATTTCATGAGAGAGTGTCCTAGTATACATAAGGTAGAAAGGACAAATAACGCTCCTCCAAATCGCCTCCCGGGGGTGTGTCCTAAATGTAAGAAAGGAAAACATTGGGCTAGTAAATGTAAGTCCATGAAAGATATCCATGGCTGGTCTATTGAAAGGATTGATTCATAAAATGGCTGGAAGGGCCCCCGTCCTCAGGGCCCGCAAATATATGGGGCCACAGAGGAAGTAGCCAGGCCGGACGAGTATTGGCCGTCTCTGAGACACCCCAAGAGTCCAGGAGAGCCACTAAAGGTTCCGCAGGAGTTGACCTCTGTTCCACCACCAGACTCATTTTAACACCTAAAATGGGTGTTCAGGTGATTGACACTGATTTTAAAGGATCTCTGCCACAGGACACTGTAGGTTTGCTCATTGGGCGAGCCTCTTCAATCTTACAAGGCCTTCATGTCTTTCCTGGAGTGATTAACCCAGATGCGGTGGGTTCTGTTAAAGTCATGGTGGAAGCTCCAAAAGGCATTGTGTCCATCTCCCCCGGAGATCGGATTGCTCAGCTGCTCTTGCTGCCTAGCCTACATAAGCATTTTAAAGCTGATGCCATTAATAGAACTAGTAAACAGATTGGGAGCACAGAAGGGAATAGCACCTATTTAACTCTAGATTTGAACACACGCCCTTTGGTAACTCTAAACATAGAAGGTAAACCTATCCTGGGGTTAATGGATACAGGGGCAGATTGTAGTATTATCTCTAAAAAAGATTGGGCTAGGGGGTGGCCAGTCCAGACTTCTGATCACTCACTCAGAGGGCTTGGATATGCTCAAGCTCCTCAAATTAGTTGTAGATCACTTTCCTGGCGGGACACTGAGGGGCATGCTGGGCAGTTTATTCCCTATGTACTTGACCTCCTGTTTTCTTTATGGGGACGGGATATCCTGAGTGATATGGGATATCAGCTCAGTAATATTTACTCTCCAGAGTCTCGTCAACTGATGTTGAAAATGGGATTTAGACCTGATCTAGGATTGGGAAAAAACTTACAGGGAAGAAAGAGTCCGGTGCCAGCCAGGAAAGATACGGATGGAAAGGGTTTGGGTTTTTCATAGGGGCCACTGAGGCGCAGATACCCATTACCTGGAAAACGGAGGAACCAGTATGGGTGTCTCAGTGGCCTTTACCCTCCATCAAGCTGGCTGCAGCACATGAATTAGTTCAAGAGCAGTTTGATTTAGGACATATTAGACCTTCCACATCTCCCTGGAATACTCCAATATTTGTTATTAAAAAGAAGTCTGGTAAATGGCGTCTGTTACATGATTTAAGGGCAATTAATGCACAGATGCAGATAATGGGTCCAGTTCAGAGAGGGTTGCCGCTACTTTCCACTATCCTAGATCACTGGAGAGTCATGTGTATAGATATTAAGGATTGTTTCTTTTCTATTCCACTGCATCCTCAAGACTCAGAGCGCTTTGCTTTCACCCTCCCAGCCTGCAATCATGAAAAACCTGATCTCCAATTTGAGTGGATAGTGTTGCCTCAAGGCATGGCTAACAGTTCTACTTTATGTCAGTTGTTTGTTGGTAAGACTCTTGACCCACTCAGAAAGAAGTTTACAGGGTTAAAATGTATTCACTACATGGATGACATTTTATTAGCAGCTAAGTCAGAAGAGCTGCTTTCTGAAATCTATTCTGAATTAATTCGGCTTTTAGAACTGTGAGGATTACATATTGCTCCAGAAAAGGTTCAAACAGGAAGCATAGTAAACTTTCTTGGAGCAAAAATTTCCTCACAAGGTATTGCTCCCCAGAAAATAACTCTTAGGACTGAGGATCTTCACTCATTGAATGATTTCCAAAAACTGCTAGGGGACATAAATTGGATCAGGAGTTATCTGCATATTCCCAATGTTGATTTACTTCCCTTATATGACATCCTTAAAGGTGACCCTGATCTCTCTTCTCCTCGGAAATTAACTCTTGAGGCCAGACTGGCACTCCAGAAGGTTGAAAAGGCTATTCAAAATGCCAGTTTTACTAGATTACAAGGAGATAAGCCTGTGCAGCTTTGTATATTGCCCACGCTCAGGCAGCCAACTGGAGTTTTATGGCAAGAAGGTCCATTGTTGTGGATTCATCCACATGTTTCTCCTGGACATTCTTTAGAACATTACCCTGATGCTGTCGCCTCTTTAGCTCTACTTGGCATTCAGCAGAGTATTCAGTTTTTTGGTATTCTCCCAAATTCTATAATTACTCCCTATACAACCAAACAAATTCAGATACTCAGTGCTACTTTGGACAATTGGGCCATCTTGAGATGTTCCTTTCCAGGGGAAATTGAAAATCATTTTCCCTCTCATCCACTCCTTGCATTTGTTAGGGAACATCCGATTATATTTCCTAAAATAACATCTACTGTTCCTTTGTTGAAGGCTTCGAATATCTTTACTGATGGTTCTAAGACAGGCATAGGAGCCTATGTTATTGATAGTCAGTTCCCCATCCAACATCAATTTGAACCAGGAAATCCACAGTGGGTGGAGCTACAAATTGTCATTAAGGTTTTTGAGAGTTGTCCTTTTCCTTTTAATCTGATATCAGATTCTAATTATGTAATAGGAGCACTTAAGGTGTTAGAAACTGTAGGTGCCATCAATCCTAACAACAAAGTTTCATCTTTATTTACTCAGTTACAAAATTTGATTTTGGGCCGTTCTGCACCCTTTTATCCTGTACATATAAGAGCTCATACGTCTCTCCCTGGACCTATTGTTGAAGGAAACGCAAGGGCAGATGCTGCTACCCGTACAATTTGTTTTCTTTCTTCTCTTGACAGTGCTTGAGACTTTCATAATAAATTTCATGTTAACTCCCAAACACTTCGTAGGCGCTTCTCTATTCCTCGAGCAGAAGCGAGACAGATTGTCTTAGATTGTTCTCATTGTGTTCCATTTCATCATCTCCCTTCTTTTGGTGTTAACCCCCGAGGCTTGCGACCTCTTACGATTTGGCAAATGGATGTACTCATATTGCAGAGTTTGGTTTCCTAAAATATGTTCATGTCTCAGTAGATACTTTTTCTGGAATTATGCATGCCTCTGCTTTGGCAGGAGAAAAAGGCCATCATGTCATCTCCCATTGCCTAGAGGCTTGGGCCGCCTGGGGCCTTCCATGCTCCTTGAAGACAGATAATGGGCCGGCGTACACTGGTCAACAATTCACCACTTTCTGCTCCACTATGGGAGTGCAACTGACTCATGGCTTACCTTACAACCCCCAAGGTCAGGGAATCGTGGAGAGAGCTCATAGAATGATTAAAGAACTTTTGCAAAGACAAAAAGGGGGAATAGGAGCAAGCCGTACTCCTAAAGAGCGTTTGTCTTTGGCTCTTTTTACCATTAATTTTTTAACTTTGGATGCAAATGATAATTCTGCGGCTGACAAACATTGTTCGCCGCCTGCCCCCCCTTCCTTAGGGAAAGTGAAGTGGAGGGATGTGCTTTCAGGCCAGTGGTACGGACCTGATCCCATGCTGATATGGGCACGAGGTGCTGTTTGTATTTTTCCACAGGATCGAACAGAACCACTTTGGGTGCCTGAGCGACTCGTGCGTAGGACACCTGGGAGTCTGCTAGCCTCGACTTCAGCTAAAGGTGTGAAGGAACAGAATGAAGAATCTACTGATCCTGTGGTGTCTGGTCCTGATGATCCAATGGGCCAGTCAGAAGCCAATTTCTAAGATAAGGCTCTGGGCGGTTACTCGGGCATGGCCGATACCTATGCCGATCCATGCTGATTCCAATATTTTGCCAACCCTTTTCGCCACCACTTGTGAGATGGAAATGCCATATCGTGATCCTATGTCTACTGAAACCTCCATCTTTAATCTTACATCTTTTAATTTGACTGAAGTCTTTTGTTTTTCCCTTCATAGTGATAGTCAACACTGTGTGCGTCTGCTCCTTAAAAATGTCACCTCCTGGGACAATTCCTTGCAACATAACAGTGTATCTTTAAACATACTGACTGCTGCCCTCACGCAGGTCTTGCAGGGATTGCAGTCCGGATCTGGTGTGGGAAATAATAGTGGAGTGGTAAATATCACCACCCTGGTTACTGTGAGTACCGGTCATTTTCCATGGGCAAGGAAAAATGCGACAAATGCCACACGGATTCTTGCTTCACCCGCTTGTACCCCTTACAAAAGCTTTCCCCCAATATGTACTCATTGTCAAGACAGAAATTGGGATTATAAAGAGGTGGCTCCGGGATTCTCTATATCTCCATCCCTTAAGAAGTTTTCCTATAATTTCACAAAAAATGGTACCTCTACTGGATCGGGGTGGCCTTTTTATCAGTGGCTGATAGGTAATTGGGCCAGAGCCACGGCTGACATCTCTGCTTTAGCCTTATTAAAAGGAGGCAATTTCTCTTTGCATAATGCAACAGGTACTGTCACGGAAGATATACAGAAAGGACATCGACTAGAAAACTTGTTGTTGCATAAGCAGCTATATTATGCTACTCTTCCCCCTGCTCCAGTATGCTTAACCCCCCCTTTTCTATTTCTATTATCAAACAGTTCAGAAGTGATTTTAAATTGTTCTAATGATAATATTACCTGCCTGCTTTCAGAGTGTTGGAACGGTAGTGAATCTGTTGCTGTGATAGTAAAGGTTCCCACCTTTGTACCTGTCCCAGTGGAGGTCAATCCAGATAATTTTCCGTTGGTGCACCTCTTCAGAGAAAAGAGAGACTTTGGCATTACCGCAGCCATAATAACTGCTATTGCTGTCTCTGCTGCTGCAGCCACTACCGCTGCTCTAGCCATGACCAATCAAGTTCAAACAGCACAAACCATTAATCAAGTTATACAACAAACTGCACAGGTACTGGAATCCCAGGACCGCGTTAACAGACATATCCTATCAGGGATCTTGGCGGCGAATCAAAGGATAGATTTACTACAAGTACAGTTGGATGAACTTTTCAACATTGCACAAGTTGGATGCATCGGGAATCATAAACACATGTGTATAACTCCAGTAAGATATGAAGAAGCAAAAAATCAAAGCCACTTGATTTCCGCCTTTCTTGCAGGCAATTGGTCCCTAGAAGCTGAAAAGATGATGACTCAACAATAATTGCAGATTGTGATTTTAAATGACACTCGTGTTGAGCCTGTTACTTTGAGTCAGTTCTCTAGCTGGCTCACCTCTGCCTTTAGTTATTTTAAAGAATGGGTTGGTGTGAGGATCTTTGGATGTATTTGTCTTGCAGGTATTTGCCTTTGCCTTTGGTTTATTTGCAAGCTAAGAGTGCGTCAAGCAAGTGAAAAGGCGGTGTTAATTCAGGCTGTGTTAGCCATTGAACAAGGGGTGTCACCTTCTGTATGGTTGGCTAATCTGGCATGAGAATAAGTGGCATTTTTAGTATATCTCTGTTAGAGTTAGAATTATCATTTACGCTAGGTGTCTGCAGGGTATTGCTGTAATTACTATGTACTTTTCTTTGAGGACTGTGAATTTGCATCCTGGGGATTTCTTGTACTAATTAAAGCTTCAATTACCTTGTAACTTCCACCTTTGATCTTGACCTATAACAATAATGTTGGAGGAGAGAACTGTTACTGTATGCCTTGTGTTCATTATGGTGCCCCTGTTTTGTGCAGCATTGGCAAGAAGAGTAATGTGTTTTCCTACCTCAGGCCTTTGCAGTTGCGTAAGCTGGATAAGCTCTCCCTAGTATGGTTTTCCATACCGCTATGTCTTCATGGACACAGGATGCGAGGCAAAGCACTGCACTTGAGAGTTTTATTTTTAAACCTCAAGGAAGGCATGCCCTATTGCATGTGGGTTTGATGTCCACGTCCCACCCTATGAAAAAGGCATCGGCTTAGGTGATATCAGACCCAGAGAAGGCGCCACTCTGGGACTGACGTTCACTATTTGCCACTTTTGCACAGTAGGATAGGGCCTCTACCTTCACCTGTGTTCATAAAATAAAGAAGGGGGAGCTGTGGCGAGCCACCTCACCACCATGATAAGATGGCGATGGTTTCCTGAAGTGCTTTCTAGGTAAACAAGCCCATATTTGGTTGAGCCAACTGTTGCATGTGGGAACACCTATGAACATAAGCCAAGTGGCAGGAGTAGATTGGCTATTGCAAGAGTATAAAAGTGTGTGAATTCGGCTCAGAACCAGGAAGAAGAAAAACCATGGTTTTATAACAATAAGGTCCTTATTAAATTGCTGAAGGAAGATTCCTGTGTCATGCTTTCTTGCGGGCGAGGGACACGACACTCCAGAATCTATAAAGAACTCAAAGAACTCTACACCAAGAAGGCAAATAATACAATTGACAAATGGGCTAAGGAAATGAATAGATACTTCACAGAAGGAGATCTACAAGGAATCAACAAACATATGGAAAAATGTTCAACATCTCTAGTAATAAGAGAAATGCAAATCAAAACCACCCTAAGATTCCATCTCACCCCAATTAGAATGGCAATTTTCAAGAATACAAGCAACATCAGGTGTTGGCGAGAATGTGGGGATAAAGGTACACTCATACATTGCTGGTGGGGCTGCAAATTAGTGCAGCCACTCTGGAAAGCAGTGTGGAGATTCCTCAGAAAGCTTGGAATGGAACCACCATTTGACCCAGCTATCCCACTCCTTGGCCTATACGCAAAGGACTTAAACTCAGCATACTACAGAGATATGGCCCATCAATGTTCATTGCTGCTCAATTCACCATAGCCAGATTGTGGAACCAACCTAGATGTCCTTCAATTGATGAATGTATAAAGAAACTGTGGCATATATATACAATGGAATATTACTCCGCCATAAAGAATTATAAAATTATGGCATCTGTAGGCAAATGCATGAAATTGGAGAATATCATGCTAAGTGAGATAA
Source organism: Sciurus carolinensis (assembly GCF_902686445.1). Classification (NCBI taxonomy): domain Eukaryota; kingdom Metazoa; phylum Chordata; class Mammalia; order Rodentia; family Sciuridae; genus Sciurus; species Sciurus carolinensis. The sequence goes on along the minus strand of NW_025920123.1, from coordinate 166,863 downwards.
GCCAATCCCAAAATACTAACGGACAAATGATCTCACTGATAAGCACATGAGGACATGTAATGGGGGTGGGAGGGGTTAGCGTTAGGGTTAGTGTTAGGTTTAGGGTTAGGGTTAAGGAGGGTGGTAAGAATGGAGGAAGGAAGGACTGTATAGAGGGAAAAGAGTGGTGGGAGGGGTGGGGGGAAAGTAAAGAAAATAACACAATGAATCAAACAACATTCCTGTATGTGAATTTATGATTACACAAATGGTATGCCTTGACTCCATGTACAAACAGAAACAACATGTATCCCATTGGTTTACAATAAAAAAAATGAAAAAAAACACAGACTTGTAGATCAGATTAAAAGCAAGACCCAACCAAATGCTGTCTCCAGGAGTCTTACCTCATAGGCAAAGACATCCACAGAATGAAGATTATAGGATGGGAAAAATCATATCACTCAAGTGGATTGCACACAAAGCAGGCATTTAGATTCTCATATCAGATAAAGTGATCTTCAAGCCAAATATAATCAGATGGGACAAAAAATGTCATTTCATTCTACTGAAGGGAACTATACATAGGAAGGCATTATGAATACTTAAATATGTCCCAAACAATGGAGCATGTATGTCCAACAATACCTTCAATCAACTTCAAAATTCAAATAGATCACAACACAATATTATAGGGTGACTTCAACACACCTCTTTCTCTATTCTGGACAGATATTATAAACAAAAACTAGATGAAACTGTAGAAATAAATAATACAATCAATAATTTAGACTTAGCAGACATATATAGAATATTTCATCCATCAATAAGTGAATACACTTTTTTCTTGGCAGCACATGGATCCTTCTCTAAAATAGACAATATCCTGTGCCACGAAGCAGCTCTTACTAAATCAAAAAGGTGGTGATAATACCCTGCATTCTATCAGATCACAAGGAACTGTAATTAGGAATAAATGATAAAATAAAAATAGAAGATACCCTAGCACATGGAGACTAAATAATATACTATTGAATGAGGAATGGATAGTAGAAGAAATCAAGGATGAAAAGAAAAAAAGTACTTAGAGGTAACTCAGAACACTGATAAAACATACCAAAATCTCTGGGACACTATGAAGTCAGTACTAAAAAGAATGTTAATTGTATTGAGCTCATTTATTAAAAGAATAAAAAATCAACAAATAAGTGATCTAACATTACATCTCACAGACCTAGAGAAAGAAGAACAAATCAACACCGGAAACAGTAGAAGACAGGTAATAATTAAAATCAGAGCTGAAATCAATGAAAATGAAACAAAATAAACTGAAAAATTTGTCATAAAAATTTGTTCTTTGAAAAACATTAATGAAATTGATAAACTTTTACCCACATTAACAACGAGAACCCAAGTAAGTAAAATAATTAATGAAAAAGAGAATATCAAAATGGACACAACTGAAATACACAGGATAATTAGAAAATATTATGAAAATTTAGACTCCAATATAAGAGAAAATGTTAAATGCATTGAGAAATTTCTAGAGACATATGACCTACCTAAATTGAATCAGGAGGTCATACAAAATTTAAACTGAAGAATTTCAAGTAATTAAATAGGAAACATCATTAAAAGTCTACCAATTAAGGAAAGTCCAGGACTGGCAGATTCTCAGTTAAATTATACAAGACTTTCAAAAAAGAATTAACACCAATACTCCTCAAATTATTCCATGAAACAGAAAAGGAGGGAACCCTTCCAAACCCATTCTATGAGGCTAATAATACCCTGATACCCAAACCAGACAAAGACATATCAGGGAAAGAAAACTTAAGACCAATATCCCAGATTAACATAGATGCAAAAATTCTCAATAAAATCCTGGGATACAAAAATATACTAAAAAGATAGTGCACCATGATAGTGCACCAGGGATTCAGGGATGTTTCAATATATGTAAATCAATAAATGTAATTCATCATATCAATAGATTTAAAAACAAGAATTATATTATCATATCAATAAATGCAGAAAAACATTTGACAAAATAAAGTACCCCCTCATGTTCAAAACACTAGAAAAACTAGGGATAGTAGGACCATACCTTGACATCATAAAAGTCATCTATGCTAAAACCAAGGAGAACATAATTCTAAATAGAGAAAAATTAAAAGCATTCCCTCTATAAACTGGAAGAAGACAAGGATGCCCTCCTTCACCACTTTTATTCAACATTGTTCTTGAAACTCTATCCAGAGAAATTAGACAGAAGGAAGAAATTAAAGTATACCAATAAGTCAAGGTGACTCATACTATCACTGTTTGTTGATTAAATGATTCTATATTTGGAAGATCCATAAAGTACACCAAAAATCCTCTCGAACTAATGAATAAATTCAGCAAAGTAGCAGGTTATAAAATTAATATCCATAAATCAAACACATTCCTATACATCAATAATGAATCCACTGAAAAGTAAAGAACAGTACCCCATTAACAATCACCTCAAAAATAAAAAAAAAAATACTTGGGACTCAATCCAACAAAAGAGTTCAGTGAAAGACCTCTACAATGAAAACTTCAGAAAACTAAAGAAAGAAATGAAAGAAGATCTTAGAAGATGGAAAGAACTCCCATGCTCCTGGAAAGGCAGAATTAATATTTTCAAAATGGCCATGCTACCAAACGCTTTATACAAACTTAATGCAATTTGTATTAAAATCCCAATGATGTTCCTCATAGAACTAGAAAAAACAAACATGGAATTCATTTGGAAAATCAAGGGACCCAGACTAGCCAAAGCAATCCTTAGCAGGAAGAGTGAAGCAGGAGGCATCACAATACCAGATCTCAAACTATACTATAAAGCTATAGTAATAAAAACAGTATTGTATTGGCACCAAAACAGACATGTAGACCAATGGTACAGAATAAACAACCCAGAGACAAACCAGCATAAGTACAATTATCTCACACTAAAGTGCCAAAAACATCCACTGGAAAAAAGATAGCTTGTTCAACAAATGGTGCTGGGAAAAATGGAAAAACAAGTGTAACAAAATGACATTAAATCCTTATCTCTCACCATGCATGAAACTCAGTTCACTCTGAATCAAAGATCTACTCACTAGAACAGACCCTGAGACTACTAGAAGAAAAATTAGGCCAAATCTTCACCATGTTGGCCTAGGACCTGACTTCCTTAACAAGACCCCTAAAGTACAAGAAGTGAAATCAAGAATCAATAAATGGGATGGACACAAATTAAAAAGCTTCTTCTCATCAATAGAAACAATCAATTATTGAAGAGAGAGCCTACAGTTTGGGAGAAAATCTTTGCCGCATACACCTCAGATAACTCATTAATCTCTAGGACATATAAAGAACTCAGAAAACACCAAAAAACAAATAACCCAATCAATAACTGAGTTAAGGAAATGAACAGATACTTCAGAGGAGAAACAGATATACAATTGATCAGCAAATATATGAAAAAATGTTCAACTTCTCTAACAATTAGAAAAATGCAAATCAAAACTATTCTAAGATGTCATCTCACTTCTGTCAGAATGACAATTATCAAGATTAAAAGCAACAACAAACATTGATGAAGTTCAGACATATCCAGACTTAAATTTTTAAATTTGGCACTTCTGTCCAATTTTAAAGCCTTAATTAATTAATTGTGCAAACACATGCAATTACACCATGTGACCACAATTTTGTTAGGCTTTGTATATTATCACCAAACTTCCCTTGATTCTCTAAAAAATCCTTCTCAACCCTCAAAATCCAGCATGTCTCTACTTCTGTAAAATCATCATTTACTTTCTTACTGGAGTATGTTCTTTAAGACAAATTTGTGCCAATTTATTTAGCAGTGATATTCATTATAGCAATTATAGCACTTCAAATATGTTTATAACTTTCCTCCTAGTTATAGTTGACAAAAATAATATTGAATTCATTTTCAAATCTGTATCAATTAGTCTGACTCATTATACACTTATAAATGAAGGAGTGAATTAATAGCATTGACATGTTAATGGAAAAGATAGGGGATGATCCTATAATAAAGGAATTCCTAAATATGAACTAAATAGGAAAATTCACTAAGTGCTTTTATAACAATAAAAGTCATATTTTTTTTCTTTACAAGCAAATAAAATAGATTTTCTAAAGAAAAACTGTCTAATTGCTCTCCTGAGGGAGTTACTAATTGTGCCCTCATCATGAAGGACATAGTAACCTTGTAAATGTTTCAATCAAAGCCAATGCATCATTTCACAATAACGAACAGTATCTATTGCCAGTTTTCTGGACCATTAATACTCAGGGAAATATGTTTCCTAAACAATGAAATCCCCAAAGATATACTTAAAATATTAAAGTAAATTCAAAGTATTTTTCTATTTTACTTAACTTTAGCATCTCATGTCATCCCAAATATAAATGAGCCAATTTTCTTTAAAGTCCATTATTAACCTACCAATTAATTATACATAGAATGCCAAAGTGTCTGATATCGTACATTATCTATTTAAAGTTGGGAAAGTAACTCACTCAACTAAAACCTCTTTTCCTATGAAATTTGTCATTGGAGTACTTAGACACGAGATTTTTTTCTCCTCTTAGTCAAAGTCTTAAATGTACTTTCCATTGAGCCTCATTTTGATAGTCATGAGACATTCTGATTTTTCTTCTGGAAATTAAAAAAAAATTATTCAATGCCTATCAAATCTCTAAAGTTTTAGCTTGATATTAATTGTATTAAAAAGCAGACTATTTAGGTGTATCAATGATTAATTGGAGAATTCTGAGTGGTGAAACACAGGGAAGAAAAAGATTTGTGACGTGTGTTTTTAACTGGAATACTATGGAAGAACTGGAAAATTATATTTGTAAGAAAGAACATTACTTCAAGATTCCCTTAAAGTTATTCATATGGAATCTCTTAAATAAGAAAAGGAAGACTGAATGAATAAATTGAAAGTTAAGCAACAAAATTTATAAAGAAGGAATACTGGTGAAATAGAGAAAGGAAGAAAATGTCTTTTAGTGGCATATATCCAAAGATTTGCCTAGCTAGAAAACACAACTCATCTATTACATGTTTCATATATGTTTATATTTTGTTTTAATTCAGAGAATGAAAAAGTTTGAAAGGAAAAGTAAAAACAATTATATGAGCTCACCATGCAGCTTATTCTAAGTTGTATATTAAATTATTTTAGTCCATTTATTGTCAATTTTTTTGGCTACTAAATGTCCAGTTCACATAACAAACATTGCTGTAATTAGTCCCTATACTGCTATGTCCTAAAAAGTCAAAAAATATGAAAAGAAAAATGGAAATAAACATTAAGGTCTTGGTCCAAATTAGTGATTAGCTATTTGTTCAAATTTGGTATCTCAAGGCCCAATGATCTCCTTCCATTCTGTGCTTCTCCATGTCTGCTAAGTTGAGTGTTCTCCAAATTTATATTTTTTACAACAAAGTGTTTTATTATTAAAATTAAAGCTTTTGTATAAAAGCACTTCAGATCAAAAGCTGTACTATGAATGGGTAAAGCAACATGCTATACATGCACATAAACTGGACACACAAACACTTAAAATTCCACTTCTACCAAATAACGATTTATGCATAAGAAAAGTGAAAGGGTGACACATGCAATCTTCCCAGAAACAAAATGGCAGAGATACCAAGTTAAAGAAGGAAACAGACAAATTATTGAAAGTTACTTATCTCTGAACAGGCACTTCTCATTGTGATAAAAGGCTTAAAACCAGGAAATCCAAGATGGCGGACTAGAGGGAGGCTGTATTCCTTGTCACTCCATAACTCCGGTTTCAAGCAGAGGATATCTGTTTCTCGGTGAGGCAGTTTTTGCTGCTTATCTATTCCCTGGTGTTTACCCCATTGGTCTGCTGTGATCAGTTGCAGTCTGCCAGCATATCAACGCCTTTTTTGAGTGCAGACTGCTCACTGTCAGGCACCTATCATCCACCATTTGCCTGCTTCCTGCCTGTCTATTGCCTGCCTTACACCTATTCATCACCCAACGCACAAGGTTCACCTCCTAATCATTCGACAACAGTCAGCAAACGCCGACCGCCACTGGAGAACCAGCTGCCTGCTGTTGCCTGGAAGTTCTCTGTCACATTACCTGCAGGTTTGATTACACATGGCTGCCGCCATTTTGAGACATCAGCCAGGTCCTGTAGGACCCCTGCCTGAACTGACTGAGCCCTGTCTCCAGGATCCCTCAGCCCGATCGATCACCCCCTGCCACTGGGACCCTCACATTGACTGACTGCACCCAGACACCAGGACCCCCAGACTAACTGACTGCGCCCTATCACCGGGACCCCAGACCGACTGATTGCACTTGGCCTCCAGGATCCCACAACCACACCAAACACACTGGACCTCCAGGACCCCTGCATGACCAACCACATCCTACCTTTCTTTACTTTTCTTGCTCTTTTTTCCTTTTGTTTACCTGTTCCCTCAGAGTCTCTTTCTCCATTTTTTGCATACTAACATCCAATTTCTTTGATTATAATCTCACACTTTCTATTATCTAGAACTTCAGTATAATCTTTTCTCATCCCATTAACAGCCACATACTGCATCCCTCTGCATCCTCTTTGTCCTCCACTAGAAACTGCAGACCTTATTGCAAATCTGTTTGTTTTATTAAAGATAATATTTCAACTCATTCTCTTTATTATGACAATTTTGTTATTGTCCTCATAGTGGCTATTTGGTATAGGATTGCATAGTGTCTGAATTGGGCACTGTTAATGTTGATCTCTCCTTAAAGAAAGGGTGTTGGAAACCTATAGGGTCACTATAAGCCTATAGGGGGAAATCTGCAATACCCCAGATCTGCACTGCTAGAGGGAAAGATACATGAACAACATGAAAAAACAAGGGAAGAAAATGATCCAAACAAATCCAGATTCTATATTAATAGAATCCAATGACAGTATGTTAGAAGAAATGTCAGAAAAGGACTTCAGATTATACATGATTAAGATGATTCATGAAGCAAAGGATAAGATAAGAGAGCAAATGCAGTCAATGAATGATAATACCAATAAGCTGAAAGAGCACCTGCAGGAAGCTAAAGATCATTTCAACAAAGAGATAGAGATTCTCAAAAAAAAAAGCAAAAAACAAATGTAAATCCTTGAAATGAAGGAAACAATAAATCAAGTAAAAACTCAATGGAAAGCATCACCAAAAGACTAGACCACTTGGAAGACAGAACCTCAGACAATGAAGACAAAATATTTAATCTTCAAAATAAAGTTGTCCCAAACAGAGAAGGTGGTAAGAAATCATGAACAGAATCTCCAAGAACTATGGGACATCATTAAAAGAACAAATTTAAGAATTATTGGGATTGAGGAAGGCACAGAGATAAAAACCAAAGGAATGAACAACTTATTCAATGAAATAATATCAGAAAATTTTCCAAGCCTGAAGAATGAAATGGAAAATCAAATGCAAGAGGCTTACAGAACACCAAATGCACAAAATCACAACAGATCCACACCAAGGAACATTTTAATGAAAATGCCTAACATTCAAAATAAAAGATAGGATTTTGAAGGCCGTGAGAGATAACCATCAGATTACATATAGGGGGAGACCAATATGGATAGTAGCCGACTTCTGAACCCAGACACTAAAAGCTAGAAGGGCCTGGATCAACATATTTCAAGCTCTGAAAGAACATGTTTACCAACCAAGAATCCTATACCCAGCAAAACTAACCTTCAGATTTGAAGATGAAATAAAATCCTTCCATGATAAACAAAAGTCAAAAGAATTTACAAATAGAAAGCCTGTGCTACATATATACCATGAGGAGGAAATGAAAAACAACAATAGAGGTCAGCAAAGGGAGGAACTACCTTAGAGAAAAACCACTCAAAGGAGAAACCAAGCCAACATAAAAACCAAAAATAAGCCAAATGACTGGGAATACAAATCATATATCAATAACAACCCTGTACGTTAATGGCCTAAACTTATCAATCAAAAGACATAGACTGGCAGAATGGATTAAAAAGAAAGATCCAACAATATGCTGCCTGCAAGAGACTCATCTCATAGAAAAAGACATCCACAGACTAAATGTGAAAGGAAAACACTTACCATGCACATGGAATCAGTAAAAAAGCCGGGTTTTCCATCCTTATATCATATAAAGTGGACTTCAAGCCAAAGTTAATGAGAAGGGATAAAGGACATTTCATACTGCTTAAGGGAACCATAAATCAGGAAGACATAATGATCATAAATATTTATGCCCCAAACAATGGTGCATCCCTATGCATCAAACAAATCCTTCTCAATTTCAGGAATCACATAGACCACAACACAATAATTCTGGGTTACTTTAATCTTTAATCTTTAATCTTCCAAACAGAAACCAACCAAAGAAACCATAGAACTCAGTAACACAATCAATAATCTACATTTAATAGACACATATAGAATATTCCATCCATCAATGAGCAGATTCACTTTCTTCTCACACCACATGGAACCTTCTCAAAAATAGACCATGTGTTATGCCACAAAGCAGCCCTTAGGAAATGCAAAAAAATAGAGATACTGCTTTATGTTATATCAGCTCATAATGGACTGAGAGTAGAAATCAATGACAAAATAAAAAACAGAAATTACTCCAACACCTGGAGACTAAATAATATGCTATTGAATGAAACATGGACCACAGAAAACATCAGGGAGGAGATACAAAAGTTCTTAAAAATCAATGATAATGATGATACAACATATCAAAATATCTGGGACAGTATGAAATCAGTATTAAGAGGAAAATTCATTGCATGGAGCACATTCCAGAAAAGAATGAAAAGTCAACAACTAAATGGCCTAACATTACCACTCAAAGCCATAGAAAAAGAAGAACAGAATAACAGCAAAAGTAGTAGAAGACAGGAAATAATTAAAATCAGAGCTGAAATCAATGAAATTGAAACAAAAGAATTCAAAAATTTGACTAAACAAAAAGTTGGGGTCTTTGAGAAAGTAAACAAAATAGAAAAATACTTAACCACACTAACAAAGAGAAGGAGAGAGAAAAATAAAATTAGTAAAATTCGTGATGAAAAAGGAAATATCACGACAGACACCACTGAGATACGTAACATAATTAGAAGCTACTTTGAAAATATGTATTCCAACAAAATAGAATCTACCAAAGACATTGACAAATTTCTAGAGACATATGTTCCTCCCAAACTGAACCAGGAGGACATACAAAATTTAAACAGATCAATATCAGGCAATGAAATAGAAGAAGCCATTAAAAATCTACCATCCAAGAAAAGCCTAGGACCAGACAGATTCTCAGCTAAATTATACAAGACCTTCAAAGAAGATCTCATTCCAATACTTCTCAAAGTATTCCAGAAAATAGAAAAAGAGGGTACCGTACCAAACTCATTCTATGAAGCTAATATCACCCTCATACCCAAACCAGGAAAAGACACATCAAGGAAAGAAAATTTTAGACCAATATCCTTGATGAATATAGATGCAAAGATCCTTAACAAAACATTGGCAAACCATATCCAAAAGAATATTAAGAAAATTGTGCACCACGATCAAGTGGGGTTCATAACTGGAATGCAAGGATGGTTTAACATCTGTAAATCAATAAACATAATCCATCATATCAATAGACTTAAGGATAAGAATCATATGGCTATTTCAATTGATGCAGAAAAAGTGTTCGACAAAATACAACTCCCCTTCATGCTCAAAACACTAGAAAAAATAGAAGGAACGCACATGAACATTGAAAAGGCTATTTATGCTAAGCCCATGGCCAACATCATTCTTAATGGAGAAAAACTGAAACCATTCCCTTTAAAAATGGGAACAAGACAGGGATATCCTCTTTCACCACTTCTATTCAACATTCTCCTCGAAACTCTAGCTAGAGCAATTAGGCAGACTAAAGAAATTAAAAGGATACAAATAGGAAAAGAGGAACTTAAGCTGTTACTATTTGCTGATGACATGATTCTCTATTTAGAGGATCCGAAAACCTCCTCCAGAAACCTTCTAGACCTCATCATTGAATTCAGCAAAGTAGCAGGCTATAAAATCAACATGCATAAATCTAAAGCATTTTTATATGCAAGCGATGAAACAGCTGAAACGGAAATGAGGAAAACAACTCCATTTGCAATAGCCTCAAAAAAAATAAAATAAAATAGTTGGGCATCAATCTAACCAAAGAAGTAAAAGATCTGTACAATGAAAACTACAAAACATTGAAGAAAGAAATTGAGGAAGACCTTAGAAGATGGAAAGATCTCCCATGTTCTTGGATAGGCAAAATTAATATTGTCAAAATGGCCATACTACCAAACGTTCTATACAGATTCAATGCAATTCCAATTAAAATCCCAATGACATACCTAACAGAAATAGAGCAAGCAATCATGAAATTCATCTGGAAGAATAAGAAACCCAGAATAGCTAAAACAATCCTTAGCAGGAAGAATGAAGGAGGGGGTATCACAATACCAGAACATCAACTATACTGTAAAGCAATAGTAACAAAAACAGCATGGTATTGGCACCAAAATAGACAGGTAGATCAATGGTACAGAATAGAGGACATGGACACAAACCCAAATAAATACAATTCTCTCATACTAGACAAAGGGGCCAAAAATATGCAGTGGAGAAAAGATAGCCTCTTCAACAAATGGTGCTGAGAAAACTGGAAATCCATATGCCACAGAATAAAATTAAACCCCTATCTCTCACCCTGCATAAAAATCAACTGACAATGGATCAAGGACCTTAAAATCAGACAAGAGACCTTGCATCTTATAGAAGAAAAAGTAGGTCCAAATCTTCAACTTGTTGGCTTAGGATCAGACTTCCTTAACAGGACTCCCATAGCACAAGAAATAAAAGCAAGAATCAACAACTGCAATAGATTCAAACTAAATAGCTTTCTCTCAGCAAAGGAAATTATCAGCAATGCGAAGAGTGAGCTCACAGAGTGGGAGGATATCTTTGCCACTCATACTTCAGATAGACCACGAATTTCCAGAATATATAAAGAACTCAATAAACTCTACAAGAAGAATACAAATAACCCAATCAACAAATGGATTAAGGATATGAACAGACACTTCACAGAAGACAATCTACAAGCAATCAACAAACATATGAAATAATGTTCACCATCTTTAGTAATAAGAGAAATGCAAGTTAAAACTACACTAAGATTCCATCTCACCCCAATTAGAATGGCGATTATGAAGAATACAAGCAACAATAGGTGTTGGAGAGGATGTGGTGAAAAAGGTACACTCATACAATTCTGGTGGGGATGCAAATTAGTGTAGCCACTCTGGAAAGCAGTGTGGAGATTCCTCAGAAAGCTTGGAATGGACCCACCATTTGACCCAGCTATCCCACTCCTTGGCCTGTACCCAAAGGACTTAAAATCAGGATACTACAGAGATATAGCCACATCAATATTCATAGCTGCTCAATTCACAATAGCCAGACTGTGGAACCAACCTAGATGTCCTTCAACTGATGAATAGATAAAGAAACCATGGTGTATATATATATATACATATATATATACACACAATATATACATGGTGTATATATATATATATATATATATATACACACACACACACACAGTGGAATATTACTCAGCTATAAAGAATAATAAAATTATGGAATTTGCAGTCAAATGGATGAAATTGGATAATATCATGCTAAGTGAGATAAGCAAATCTCACAAATCCAAAAGGCGAATGATCTCACTGATAAGCGGATGATGACACATAATACGAGGTTGGAGGGGGGCAAGAATGGAAGAAAGAAGGACTGTATTGAGGGAAAAGAGGGATGGGAGGGGTGGGAGGGAAGGAAAAAAACAGAATGAATCAAATGTCATTACCCTATGTAAATGTATGATTATGCAAATGGTATGCTGTTACTCCACGTACAAACAGAAAAAACATGTATCCTATTTGTTTACAATAAAAATAAATTTAAAAAAAATGCTTAAAACCAGATTAAAATCCTTGCACAGAGCAACACCCAGGGATAATAGATGAAACTGCAAAGAATGATAGACTATTATCAAGTTTCTAAAAACTTTATTGCAAGATTATAAATCAGAAGACTCTGAGGTTTCTCCATCCTAAATTCCCAGAATGTCTCTTAAGGCAGTAGTTTTAAGTAGTGCAGTGGAATGTTGCCCTTGCACCTTTGGATGACTGTAAAAAGGATGGAGGACTTAACTTTAGGTTGAAAGAAACCAGTGGCAACAAAGTCTCAACTGTGAGGAGTTATACAGCAATGTATTGCATATTTAAAGTCATTTTCTCAAGAAAGTTCTAGCTGCTTTCATCTTCTGATCAGAATTGCAATTGGTGGCAAAATTTTTGGAGGCCATGGGGGTGCTGTTTTTTGTTGGCTTCCCCCCTGGTATTTTGCACTGGGAACTTTATGACCACCCTGAGAAGTCCAGAGTGTCTGTACTGGCTGCAGGGCCTACAGTCGGTGGTTTACCCACAGTCTCTCCTTTGCAAAACCATCAGAAGCAAAGCTGCCACAACTGTAATCAAAGAATGACAAGGTTTCCATGGAAATCGACTTCAAGTATCTGAATTTCTTTAGTTTCTATACTCTAAGATCATTTTCTGGCAAACCTCCATGCTGGCGGCAGGTGCACAGGTTGTGCTCTGGGCTGGGTGAGCCTAGCAGCTGCTCCGTGGTCCCACAGAGGAGCTGCAGTGCGAGCTGCCTCCAGATTCATAAAGTTTTCTATTCTATTCTTTTTTTATTCTCTTTTCTATTTCATTTTTGGATGTGAATAAAATGCTCAAGTCAATTTTAAAGCACAAAAAGACTGAGATGTGTAAACAATTTTTTGAATAAATGCATATTTATTTTTTCTTGTAAACCTTACTCTTTCTTCCAAATCTTTTTGTTAAAACTGAATGCAAAAATTTCAAGATGTAGCTTATTTTATAATATTGCATTGTTTTTCTTCCAGATCATGATTTACTTTGACTATAAAAATAGTATTACTATATAAATCAATTTATTGTGACAAGTTTAGCTAGCTGGCTGTATTAGAAAGGGTTAAAAAAATCCCCAATTTCAAGGATGAAAATGTATCCAAGAAAAACAGGAAGATTGCAAGTAATTAACCAGTCCAGGATTGATTTCCTTCCTGTACCAAACAATCTTGATGATTTCTAAAACATCCACAGCAAATGTAAACAAAATTATGAGGCAGAAAATAAAAACACTTAAGAAGCATTTGGAAAAATGCATCTGCTGGCATATTGCAACACCCTAACCTAACCCTACCCTTAAAGAAGTTTGGAACTACTGTAGTCAATATTCAGTAATTATGACCAAAAGAAAGTAAAAGATGGTAAAATAAGGTGGTATATTTCAAATTAAAATTAATCACAAACATCACATATACATTTAACTGTGAAATTTTGAAATCCATGATATATTTATGGAAAGAAATACAAAGTGAAATGTTTTACTACATTCACTAGTGACAGTAAATTATTTTGAGATTTTTATTTTCTATACTGATGATGTAATGTTATATTGCTCCAAGTTTTACACTATTACTGAAATTCTAGGAGTTATCTCTGAAGTTGTCACATTGTGTTGAACTTGAGGAACACAGTAAGATAATCATAGAAATATAAAAACAATAACATTCATCTTATTTTAAGCCAGATTCATTTTTAAAAGGGTCAAAAAGTCATTTTAAGAAAATTTTTGGTCAAGAAGTGTTAAATTGTAACATTAATCCAAAAGGGGTAGGAGGGTGAGGGAAGCGAATATTGGAATATAGTCACTGACATAATTGTTGGGTATCTAGTGAAGGAAGGCACTGAATTTAACTGCTTCTGCAGAGTTATCCTAATTAGTTTCATACCATATACCACATTAATATCATGTCTTTAACCTACACTATAGCCATACACTTAAACTTTCTTTTATAGATTATGTAGTCACCAAATGGTTTTTTGGTAAGAATATGTCTGGATAGGATACCTTTTTCCAGATCAAGTGAATATTTCAGTTCCTATGTCAATTGTCCTAGTTAATGGGTTTAAACATTGATTTCTCTTAGGTAATGTTAGTTTTTCTTTAGTAAAATTTGGATTTATGATCATGTGTTTCAGAAGGCTTTTCTTTTATTTCTTTTTAAAAATTTTCTTGAGTCGTACGTGGACACAGTATCTCTATTTTATTTTCATTTATTTTATGGGGTGTTGAGGATTGAACCCAGTGCCTCAGACAGGTGCTCTACCACTGAGCCACAGCCCAACCTGCAGCAGGCATCTAGGAGACTCAGGGTCTACTGAGTCTGAAGTGACTAAGGAAATGGCTCTGTGTGCCTCTTGGTAGTCATATGTACATTCTCATGAGATTAATTTCATATACTCATGTGGATATATATATATATTGACTTTATATATTGTATAAACTTAAAATACCTAATTGATAAGTTTTCAGATAATAGAAATTATTGGGGAATGAAAATATTTTGGACAAAAGTCCCAATACTCTAGTTGAGATACATTTCTTGTACAAATGTTTTAAATTGTTTTGGATGGATTTTCAATCTGGGTGAACAGTGATGCTTGCCATATAATAAATAATTGAAACTCATGAAGTAGTAACAAAGGCAATGATTTTAAAATAACATATCCATGAGCTCTATTTTATAAATCACAATTTATTAATGTTGTGTTTTAAATTTTGCTTAAATACGCATTGAAACTGAATTAGTTCAGACACCTAAATTAGTTGGTAGAAAGACAATGGGAAAGTAACTAGGATTATAATGCAAAAAAAGGTACTTTCTTATAAATATTTAGCTAAAGTAAAATATTAAGTGTAGGCTCAGCTATCAGTGGCTTCTTCACTATTATTAGGTGTTGTTTTCAGTATCATTTCACTTCAATGTTTGACAATTGATTGCTCTCCTCATATGCTCAATTATAAAAAAAACAAGTACTAGCCTTGCCTTCTGAATCAAAAATATTCTGTCTGGCTCTCTGGAATGCTCACCTTGAAATCTAGTCTTTATCTCTCTGTGAAGAACAACATAAACTATTAGTACATAAAATTTGAAGATGCCCAGGAGATGGAAATTTCAGTGGTTTTGCACATTTTCTGCAACGGATGCTGTACTGTTGATATGGCTCTGGGCCTCACAGCCTGCCGACTGGCTCTGCCTGAGAAGCAGCAGTGGAGCGATGGAGCAGTGTTCGGGCCTGGGTGGGTCTGAGCACTGGAGTCCCTGCTGCAGCATGAACACTGCCACACAAGCACAAGCACCAAGGGGAACGAAGGCTTGCTGACCTGTCACCCTGCAGCCGTCAGACACAGAAAGAGTAGGGAGGCCTGTCACAGTAGCCTGCCCTATGCAGCCCTGTGGGCTCATACGGGACCTCAACCTCCCACTTGTCCACCTGCATTGAGAAAACGGAAGTGGGTCAGAGCTGAATTAAATCCAGACTCAAGAACTGACCAATAGGTTTGCAAGTTTTGGACCAATAGCATTGATACATTTGCATACCCTAATTAGCATAACTGTGGACCAATCATACTAACTCAAATACTATATAAACCCTTGCCACCATTTGCCAAGTACATTTGGAGGAAGAATATCTACCTGGAGTTCCACCATCAGATTGACCTTTGGCAAATGCTTATTCTCGCTGGTGGATTGCGTTCTTCAAATTCAAGAAAGAACTTTGGAAGAAAAAGAGGGTGAGTTGCTGGGGTGCCCTGCACTGTGGCACATCTGGGGAGTGGGGTTTTTTCAGTTTCACAGTATTTATTTTTGACCTTCTAGAGGTCAGTGTGTGCTGAAGGTTCCTATACTGACTTTT
Organism: Sciurus carolinensis; assembly: GCF_902686445.1. Lineage (NCBI taxonomy): Eukaryota > Metazoa > Chordata > Mammalia > Rodentia > Sciuridae > Sciurus > Sciurus carolinensis. Next base: position 150,906 of record NW_025920123.1, on the reverse strand, counting down.
TACTTCTGTTTTTCTCTTGTTATTGGAAAATGCAAAAGGTGTTTTGTCTTTGTTGTGGAAATTATTTTTTCACAAAAAGAGATATCTGAATTATAGGATCTTAGATGGTGATGTAAGAAAATTTGAAGTAATTAGTTATTAAGTTCAGGAAGAACAAGATATAAGTGTACAGGGGAGACAAAAATGAACCCTTAAGGAACATATGTGTTAAGTCTTGATTTACATGTGTTTGCATGCTGATACACATGAACATACGTACATTTTTTAGTCATATAATTAAAATTTATTCCAAATGTTTTAACTCCAGTTTTATCAGGATTTTTGTGGATTTCCCCTCACAAATTAAAGTATATCTTATTTGTGAATTTAAGCATCTTAAGCCCTGGAATTTCTTTCCCTGATCAAAATGGACTAGTGTGATAGGGTGAGTTTACCAATGTCTGAGGAGATTAAAGCACTACAATACTGGCTTGTAACTCAGGCTGACAGAGAGTTGATCTGTGATATATTGAAAATGTTGAATTATCTCACAATATTTTAGGAGCTCTCTACTGCTATTTTCATAGTGATACTAGGTTTAACCTTGGTGTGTAAGAAAAAAGTTTAAATATCCACTTTGAATGATCTATCTCACCTGTTCCCTAAGGGTCCCAGAAAAATGAGAGGTGAATGTTTGATGAGGTTCATTACTAGCCTCCACACAGGATAAACTTGGACCTTCCAGACCCAGTCTGGGCTTTGGTCTGCATATTGACCATCATTCACTTGAAGCTGTTTGCTAATAGTCCCTGTCATTTCTTCCTTGACCAATCAGTTACTTAGAAGATATTTTGTGGTGCTATTTTATATTATTATTGATATTGATTACAACAGTTCTATTGTGGTCAGAGTATATAACATATGATTTTAGGATTTTTAGGTTCATTAAGCCTTACTTCATAGCCTGGTATGTGGTCATTTCAGTAAGAGTGCCAAACATATTTGAAAAATTAAAAAAATGGCAGAAAATCTCTGCTATTGTTAGGTATAGTGTTTTGTAAAAATAATTTAATTTGGTTTACAATGTTCTTCATATCTTCTAATTTATTGGCAGATTCTTTTGAATATTAATATTTCCAACTATAATTATGGAATATTCTATTTTTTGCTTTAATTCTCTAAAAATTTTTCACTGTATTTGGAAACTATTTAAATATGTAAAGCAGGTATGACTGCTATTGTGTTCTCATGAATTAACACATTATTATGATGATATATTCCTCTGTAACTTTGCTAATACCCATTGTCTTGGGATCTGTTTTATCAGACATTTGGGTATGCTTATATTTACTGAATTCATGACACATTTTTCCAATAACTTACTTAGAATTTATTTTCTCTTTATATTTAAAACCTATCACCTGTAGACAGCATATACTTAATAATGATTTAAGCCCATCTTCCCAGCTTCTGCCATTAAATTTGCACTTAATTCATTATTAAACTTTAATAAAATTGCTGACATTTTTATTTTGTCTACCATCTTACTAAGTATACCCTACTAAGTACTCTTGTATTTTGTTTCTCTTTTTATCAAAACTTTTAAAATTTGCATTAGAATTACCTTTTATTTTCCTCTCATCTTTATAAGTAGGCTTCTTTGAATTTTTCCAAAAATATTAGGAATTTAGTTCTAGGGATTTAATATTTACTTAAATTTTCTAAGTTCATTCACATTTACTATTGTATCATCTCACGTAAAACATATGTTTGTGCATACACATATTCTGTCTTAACATAATTCTCATATTTTTATGTCTGTATTAGGGAAGAAACAGTCATACCTAGCTGTTTAATCAGCAGTTATTCTAGCTGTTATTTACTTTGAAGCATTTTCTTAGCAGTTTCAATAACAGTTAAGATAAAGTCATATTTATTGTAGTTGTTTTAAGTATATTGCAACCAATGTATGAATCAGGTATTTATTGGTCAAAATTGTGGGTAGTATATGAAGATCCCATCTCTAGTTTTCTGAATAATCCACAATGTGTTCCATTGCCTGCTTACCAGGTGCAATTTCTTGTTTCCCTGACCACAAAGATTGTTTCTTACTAGTGGCATAACCATCTCATCACCTATGTCCCACAAGCTGGACTAAGGGAAGGTAGGCTATGAAATGAGTACTTCAAAAAGCTATCTGCCCAGCTCCTTTGCATGTGAACTCCTTAACAGCTTGTCTGTTGTTAAAACTCCTGTATCTTGAGCTGATTGCTTTTTACATTTTGGCCACATTTAATGGTTGTTTGAAGAGGTTAAGCACCCAAAAGGATCTGATTCTGTTATTACAAGAAGCCAAAAGTCATGAAACCAAATATTAATGAGGTATCAATTATTATGTTCATGTCTCCCATTCTCAAGCCTACCATTTTATATTCTGATTTGACACACTTGTACTGGGAAACTACAAAATTACCTTTTTTTTCCATTTAACTCCCTGTTAAGTTTAGTAACTAGGGAGCAGTAGATGAAGATTGAATTATGTACACAAGAGATGAAGAGAGTTGATTCTTTGGTGGTAACTGCAAAATCATTTTGAGTATTGCATAGGACAAATGATTCTACTATTTCCAATTGATACATTTTATGGCAATCACACAATTAACTAAAGCATTTAGTAATGTCTATTTATATGGCATATTCAGTATTATATTATTTATGTGGTGTGTAATTGCATAGAGACAAATTCTCACTGGGCTGCTGAGCATCTTGCTTTAGCTGAGGCTCGCTTTGAATTCATGATCCTCCTGTCTCAGCCTCCCTAGCCAGTGGGATAACAGGCATGTGCCACTGGGCCCAGTCTAAGCTCTTATTCCACAATGAAATCATTGGTCATTAGCCTTTTAACAAATTTAAAATCTTTCTCCACTTTTATCAACAAATCCACAAAATACCATTTAAGTCTTTGGTTATGTATTAAAGTTTATCATAAATAAAATATCTGACTATAAGAAAGCTAACAAAGATTGTGGTCTCATGCCCAAACTTATTGAAAAAGAAATGCAATAAAATGTTTCAAAGTTAATGCAGTGAAGTAGACCATGTAGCTGAGTTAGAAATTATTTTAAATTGTATACCTACTAGGATGCAGAAGATCACTATGCTACTATATGAAAGATAAAAATTTTAAATAATTTAGGAAACAATTATAATTTTATTTTAATTAATTTAGCAAATAATTATTTAATTACAGATTGAGTAATACTTATGTACTTAAATACCCATATTTTAAACAATTATTTTACAAAATTTTGTTTCATACTTTATTTTCTGGGGAAAAGTAGAATATATACAATTCTTTCAAATTGTTCAAGAAGATGAAAAATGATTACTTAAACTTATAATTATCACAGGGATAGAAAAGAATTCTTAGGCTTGATTCACATCAAATATTTAAATCTAAAACATTGATGACATGTCCCTTTGGTGTTTGTCTAGAAATAATTTTAATGTATTTCCATATATTCCATTCTATTGATTTATATTTATTGTAGTTATAATAAAATATAGTCAACAAAAATATGCACATAAAATTTATCTCACTAATGCACACTATATTTTACTTATTTTTAGAAAACAATTCTACTCATAAAAATGGCCTCCTTTAATGCATACTATTTTGTGTATGTGGAACTTGAAATATAGTATTACTTTAACTTTTATTCAACAAATGTTTATCATATAACTGTGAAGAATACTTTAAAAATTATTTTCTCTGAAATACTGTATTTACTATGTATATAAAGTTTTGTTATCCTTGACTATATTGCAGTGAATCAGTGTTATGTAAATAGAAACTTTAAATTTTATCTTCCCCACATTACAAAAAAAAATTCCTAAAATAGTCTAAATTTGGTATATGCTGGGCACAGTGAATTACAGTATGAATTTAGAAATCTAAACCTACTTGTATTTATATAAATATCACTAAAAAGTGGTTATTTGAATGTATACAACTTGATTCTATTGTAGTTATATGTGACATAATGTTACTCTACTCAGGAATTAAAATGCAAAAATTCTTTTTTTGTGCAAAAATTCTAATTTATAGAAAATGACAAAAGATTTTATTGAGTACCATAAAATGTACAAAAAATACTGTGTTATAATTTATCATAAATTGGTTTTATAAAATCTAATGAGAGTTTAGAAGTTAACCTACATATCTTTTGACCTCTGATAATTATAAATGTGTGATTTTTGAATGATTTATTCAACTATAAAAATTAAAATTTAATAAATGCTATATACAGGAAGTTGTGTTTTCTCTTTAATTTTTTCTGGTAGTATTACATGCATTAAAAACTTTAGCACTGTGATTAAAACTAAGGATATTCATTATAGACATTCTGCATTTATATTCTAATTCTAAAGTTTACAATTTGCTCTTGAAAATGTCTATTATTCCTCTTTTGCTCATTTTATTCATCTTTAAATTTATGCGGTTTATGAAAATAATGCTTGTTGAGAATTCAAGTGTTTCTGATTGTTGTTGAAAAAATTATTACTTATTTACTATATTAAAATAAGGCATAGAGACTGAAGAAAGAATCTCAAGCTTTGCTATTTCTATCTTCTAGGAGTTAGTGGCATTCTTGGCCTGTGGCTTCTGAAGATCTTTTAAACTAGGACAACCAGAATGAGGCTTCACTTTGCATGATTCCAACTTTGCTTTCTATCACGTTTTCTCTTGTATCTTCTAAAATCTTTCAAGTTTGAAAATCCCTTGCAATTACACTGAGTTAACCTGGCTGTTCTAGGGTGATCTACTTATCATCTCACTGAAACCTTAATCCTCCCTACAGCCTTAATTTCCTCTGATCATATAACACTGAATCTTCTCTAATTTTGGGGATTAGGATGGGAACATCTTTGAAAGGGTAATAATTTTATACCTGCCACAAATGCAAATGATGCAAGCACTATTCTATATCTTTTTGTGTATTACATTTAGTTTAATTTATAAATTCATATAAATTTTATTGAGTAAAATTCATGTATTTCAGAGTATAATTATGTATTTCATATCCACAAGAACTTATTTGCTTGCTACTATTATCTCCACTTTACAGAAGATTCAACTGAATAGTAATAATAATAATGGGTATCTCAGAGTAAGCACAACTATTACTTGAGGAATGCTGTCAGGATTTAATAAACTGACCTTTGCAAAATTGTTAAATGGTGTTTAACATTCAGTATATTTTAATTATTAATACTGCACTATCTTGACTTTTATTATTGTTATTCCATGTTCCCTAGGATACTCTTCTCAAATACGAACATTCTGTCAGAGAAATGAAAAATTGTACTCCATTTGTGTACAAGAAATCAAAATGCATTCTGCTATCATGTATAGCTAAACAGAATAAACAATAAAAAAATCAAATCATGTTTATAATCTATCCCTCCTGAATCAATTCTTAATGTTAAATGGACAAAAAGAGTGTAAGTTATTAAAACATAAAATAATAAAGAAAATTAGAGCAACAACACTTTTACAACTGGAAATGAAAAAAAAATTCATAGAGACTTATTAAGGCAAAAAAAATTAGACCACAAACCAGCAAGAGGGGAAATTTCACATACAAAATAAATCACATCATAGACACTTAAAAGAGTCAAGAACTTAAACGAATAGATTCTTTTAAAAGTGTAGATACCGTTAGTCCAAAAACTAAGACTATTGGTTTAAAAATATCTATCACATACTTAAAATCTTAGAACATTATTTACCCAGTTTACTCTGTGAAGCTGTTGAAACAGAATTTGAACACTAGAATATTGGCATTTGGATACTGCTCTTAGAAAATTTGGGTTGCTACAACAAAATACCATATTCTAAATAGTTTACAAACAGTAGAAATTCAGTTTCTTACATTTTCTGAGACTGGGTAGACCAAGATCTGGGTAGCAGAATGTCAAGACTTTGGTGAGGACAAGTTTCCTGGTTTCCTGGGCCTTCTCACTGGGTCCTACATGGTGGAAGGGTTCCAAGTGTGTAGTTGTAAGCCTGTTTTGGGAGGACACAAATCCTATAGTTGACGTAATCACTTTTGCCCCCCTTCTAACATCAATACCCTGTTGATTAGGATCTCAACACGTGAATTTGAGGTAGACACAAACATCAAGACCATTAACATTACTTCACCCAGCAAGATCGGTTTTCTAATGAGTGCTTTACTCCCACAGTGACAGTGAGTAGCAGCTTAACATCTATTACTAGGCCTGGAAAATTTCTCTTTGCTTACCCAGAAATGAATGAGAATCGTGTCCACACCATCAGCTCTATGAAGACATGTGGCAATAAGTCACTGATAAAAATTAAAGGAAGTACAGGATTATCATATAATAAGATGTTCCAGATCACACATTGCTCTTCCACAGATCAGATAATTTATCAGAATCACATATTTTCTTCCTCCTTATTTCCCTAGTTTTGTTCCAGTACATGTTTCTCCCTAAGAGAACAAACATCTCTCAGTAAGTACAAAGCATCTGTCCTATTTCAGATTATGCTTCTATGATATCTCACCAATGATTTTTTGTTGTACAATACAATTTCATTTTTCTTTTATCTTTGCAGTCATATTTGAGTAAGCATCATGTAAACAATAAAATGGAATGGAAAATGGCTCCAGTACACCTTAATAATTATGACAAGGCAATTGTAAAAAACTTTTCTTCATTGCTAATATATATTTCCTTTTTAAAGTATATTAAAGACTGGCTGTTATCTAGGGTTAGCTAGGAAAGAATCATAGTGACATCCTAGGAGCTCACCTCCCTGAAAATTTAGATGCCAACTGTGAAAATCCTTAAGTGTACTAGTTCCAGAATATATGGTTTAGCACAAGGCTACTTGGGTTAAAAGTATTTATTCTTGAAACTTTACAGAAATTTACCTATTAGTCATTGCACAAAACCCTTTCTTATTATTTCCACTCCATCTATGATTTTTCAGAATTTCAAGTAAACAGACTCTGGGATTTTCAAGCTTATCACTTTTAGAATAACGAATCCTATCTCTTAAAGAGATCCAAATCAGAAACGGGTATAGAGTTAGCAACCTAACAGAATGGCAACATTTTCATAGCATTCTAAATGTTCCAATGAAACAGCCCTTCCATATGCCACCTTATATAGAGGAAATTTTAGATCTGAAACTGCTCCCAAGAATATCATCCTCAAGCACATTCTTCATGTGAAAGTTTATAAGGCACCTTCCTTTTCCAAGAGACAATCAGATTGTGGATTCCTTTTTAGGCAAAAAGAAAAACCATCCTAGTTCATAATTCAGTCGTTTCAAAAATTAAAATTTACAATTAAAAGGATAGACCTGAAATTTTTGTTTAAGTAACAAGAGATCAACTGCAAGAAGCATATAATCAAAACTTTTTTTTCTTATAGCTAACATGTGTAAGGCACAAATATATGAAAAATAAAATTCTGTCAGTTTTTAAAACAAGAATTTGGCTAGTAAATCTCTTTATAAGAATATTAATTTCTAAGTACAGCATAAAAGAAACAGTATTGTTAGATGTACAATTCAAGTATTATAACAGAAATAACAAAAATGAAAGGAGAAATAGGCTTCTGATAGAAAATTCATTTTGCTTCCAGTAAATAGGAACACATGAGTATATTTCAGATTCTTTTCATTTATGAGCTATCTAAACTGAATGCTAAGCATATTAAAGAGCTCTTGGAAAAATCAGGTCAGACAGCTGTAGCATTTCCTCATTTTCATATAGTGAATTGCTAGACAATAAAACAGAACTCAGAGTGTTAAATTTTTTTAAAAAATATTTTTATTCCATTTCATTGAAGCAAGTCTCTTCAATCTTCTGATTCTGCTGGGACTGGGAATGGGTGGTGTGAGGACATGAACAGGGAATGGGTATGGAGGGGGGCACAACAGATCAGAGTAATAGCAAGGGCCATATATCAGCTCACACGCAGTTGAGCAGACCCAATCAGCTTCACTTCATCAGGAATCTCTGACCCATAACAGCCAAAACCCAACTTAAGTATCAATATTTTTTAAAGCTTTGGGATAATTTACAATCTTCTGTAACTTAGCAGCCACTATAACGTCATCATGATCATAAACCAGGTCAGTAGAGAAGAGCTCCTGAGATACACCATCTGCTGTATCTCTTCCTGGAGTAAACTTAAATTCTATATCATTAAGTTCCTTGCTTCTCAATCTTAAGATGAGGTTTGTGGTGCAAGAAGCTTCTCTGTAGTCTTTACTCACATTGGCTTGGCCCTGAGAATCATGCACAGAGGAGGACTGTATTTGCTCTGGGCTGCTGGTGGTGTTCACTGAGAACTCTAGATTTTCTTCTTTACTCTTTGTAACTTTTCCTGAGGAGCAGCTTCTTTCCCCTCTTCACTTTTCTCATCCATTTCCTCATCACTGTACTCCCAGTCCCATTCTTTGGTTTTATGGAGGTGACTATTTGACCCTGGAACTCTTAGCTCTTTGGGTTATCTGGCATTCTGGTAAGCAGCTTCTCAATCAGGTATTCTCTGTTCCTGGCTTTCTGAAAGTAGTTGAATTTGAAAGTTCTGCTGCTGTGAGTCTTTTGTTAGGATATTTTTGAAAACACAGGAAAGGAATTTTCTAACAGACATGCCATATTTTTTCTTCATTTCTTTATCTTCCACTTAGGTTTCTTAAGTGGGTGGATCATTTTTCAAAGTCCATATTAAGATGTGCATAGGAAGGTATTTGTGGTAAGTTGTGCTGTTCCTGTTGCTATTTCAATGGACAATAATCCGAAACTTCACATGTTAGCCTTGCAGTCATGGCTCTCACCTGTTCCACAACTTCGAATGCCAACCAACATGGGATGCAAACAATGCTGTTCATACTCTATTCCTTGTACAATCACCCCTTGTTGCTAAGAATGCACTTACCCCCAAATCTGCAATTTGTACAAAACCATCCTCAACCAGAAGAATATTACCAGCTTTCAAATCCCTATGAATCTGACCATTTCTGTGTAGATAGCTAAGTCTCCCAAAGCCTCTTTAAGAATTGTTGCTGTTTCTGCCTCTACCACTCCTTTCTTGTGCTTTCCTTGGTTGACAATGTATTTGATGTTGTCTAACACTGAGCCTCTACTGAGCAATTTCATGACCAGGCCGAGTTCAACTTTTACCACAAAAGAGGTGTAATAGGTCACTACACTGGGATGGCTGCACTGATTGATGACATGAATTTGTTTTAATAGTTCATACATTCTGGTCTGGAATTTTTCCAGTTTGATCTACTTTATTGCTACATGTTCTTGACTGGGCTTGCATAGGGCACCCTGAACCACAGCAGTAACTCCACTGCAGATAAACTCTTGCAACTCATATGCATCCCTGCAGATGTGCCAGTTCAAGATCTGGGCAGCTGGGGCAGGGGCAAGTGCTCCTCTTGCAACTTCCAGGATGCACCAGCAAGAGGACAATCTTCCACTTGAATCTTCCCTTGCCTCACCACCAACACCTCTCCACTGGTGAACACCCTCCTGACTCCTTGTGCTAAAGAATTATTGATCATTCTATTTAACATGTGCAATAAAATTCCTTGAGATAAAGAGTGAGAAAGCAGGCCACTCAGTTCTAAGAAGGATTGTTATTAGGTTTCAGTGCAAAAGTTAAGATATTGGAATTTTTCTTTGTAGAGGATTATTTCCTTTACAAATAATCAATTCAAGAAAAAGGAGCTACAAATGTTGAGTACTGCTGTTATTCCATCAGAAGGAAAAATAATCACCTTAGTAATGTTCACTAATTAAACATACTGCTGCTCCACTTGCATTCCAAGAAAATTTGTATTACTACTCTAAAATATTTGCTGGAAATAGCTTGCATTAAAACAAAACAAAACAAAACCAAAAGCAGGAAAGAAATACAATTTCAAAGATACTAAGATCATGCAATAAGAAACAGAAAAGTATAAATTAAGATCCTAACAGTTTTAAAACATCATACAGTTTTTATCACACAGAAAAGTATGTCTTTATAATATATATTTCAGATTAAAAAACCTAGTAGCCAAAAAGGAAAACTTAACTAAAGGTGTATTACTTAAGGCAAAGTAACTAATGCAATAGAAGCCAAAAAAGATAGATATTTCTCATATTTATTGTTTCACACAGGTGTCTCCAGCATGTACTTAGCTTTATTTCATTAGTTAAATTAAACATAGGTAAGCTATCATAGAGTTTTGTGCTGAGGAGGTTACAGTTCTATTTGAACATACCTGTCTGCTAAATTCTCTATGCATTCTTTCTGAAGATGTAATATGTGAAAAAGTAAAAAGAAGAAAGAAAGAAGAGTGACTTAATCAGGATAATAGCCAACACTAGGATGGGCATGTGACCCTGTCTCTATAGAAAATATAAAAAAGGGCTGGCACCCAAAAAAAGCCAACACTAATGCACTTGAATGAAGTATTATGGTGGAATAGGTATATGTGTGTATATATGAATCCTGTATCAACTTTTGTAAATTTTACAAAATACATAAATATAACATTGCATGTATGATTATACCATGCATAAAATATAGTGAATGTTATATTACAAATGTATATGTGAACTTTAAATAAATACTAATATATGAAAAAATATAATGTATTCAATATAATGTTACATTGTATATTTTATACTGTTATAAATTTACAAGTGTGTTCCTATTGAACTCTATAAAATAAAATTAGCTATGTACCAAATCTCGAATTTTCTGGAAAAGCTGAAATTTATAAAAATTGATAAGAACATAATTGGAAATACTATCATTCAGTATAATGAGAAAATTCATAGAAATTTCACAAAAAACTACTCATAACCAAAATACCATTCTACTTTTTTCGAATAATGATTTAAAGAGATAATTATAATTCTAATATTAAATAACATACACAAAGAAATGTTTATGATTCGAATATACTTTAGACTCCACAAACCCCCCAAAATAAACATAAGTCTTAGAAAACTTACTGAGAAATATTCTGAGCCCTTTGGCTAAGAGGAATTCTTGATTTTTTTTTCTTTTTCTGTTTTTCTCTCTATGTTCTATCACATCCTCTGCTGCCTATACTACATCTGCCTGAATATTAGTTACTCCATATTTACATGTCTTAAGAGACAGTGGTCTCTCTGACCATGATGCAGTACACTCTGTATGTAAATACATAAAACAAACAAGGATGTAGAAGATTACACTGTGGAGTCCAGTTTGAAATAAACTCACTTATACAACAAACCTAAGTCACACTGACAAAAGAAAGTTGCATACTGTGAAGGCACCACATGAAATTTAAGAAATAGCCATCCTAGCAGATGAGCAATCTTACCATAACAATACAAGCAATACAGAAAAACAAGATAATGTGTCATCTTCTAAAATATATAGTTCCATACTATCATTCCAAAAATACCAATGTGGATGAAATGCCAAAGTATTCAAAGGATGATTCAAAAAAAAACTCAGTGAAATCTGAGAGAATACAAATAATTCAGAGAATTAAGGAAAAAGATACAGGATATAAATGAGAAATCAAATAGAAAATTTTGGGGAAAAAATCAAACACAAATCTTAGAAATGAAATAATGTTGTCAGATAAAAACTCAGCTGAATACCAAAATACTAGACTAGATCAAAAGGAAGAGAGAATATCTGAATTCAAAGGTAATTTTGCCAACATATTATATTCAGACTGAAATAAATAAAAGAAACCTCCCCTCCAAAACACCATTAAAGTATCAAACATTCATATAATTGGCATACCAGAAGGTGAAAAGATACGTTGAATGCATAGAAACAATATAAGTTGAAATAAGAGTCACAAATTTCTCGAATATTAGGAAAGACATGGACATCCATGTTTGAGGGATATTTAGAGCCACAATATAGAAATAATCAGAGATTAACATTTTAATGACATGTTATAGGTAAACTGCCAAAAATGCAGAAGAAAAGAATATCAAATTTGCAAAAGAGGGTGAGTCATGCCACATTAAATAAAAACCCATTAGAAAAACAGATTTTACAGCCAAATCTCTAAAGGCCAAAAGGGCATGAAATAATGTGCTTCAAGTTCTGAAAGAAAATAACTCAAAGAACATTAATATAAGAGCAAGGTTATCATTCATAATTGAAGAATAATCAAAAACATGTCAAAATAAGCATAAGCAGAGGGAATTCATAATCACTAGGACAGCATTATTAGATGATATTTAAGAGAACTCTACACTAAGAAGAGTAATAAAGACAACTGCAGTCATGAGAACATGTGAAAGAATAAATCACAGTCAAGGGGTAGACATGCTAAAGAGATATAGGAAGGAATCAGATATTTATGTAGTAGACCATCAAACTTATGAAAGAAATAAAAGATGAGTAAATGAACACAAAATATTCAAAACAACCAGAAGAAAAATCACTGAAATGGCAGGAACACATATATTTTAATAATTCTGAAATTAAATAGCCTCAAATTCTCTGATTAAGTAACAGACTGACTAAATGCTTTAAAAAATAAATGACTTAACAATATGCTACATAGAAGAAACTTATCCAAAACGCAAAGACAGACTGAAAGTGAAAGGATGGAAAAAGTATTAAAAGCAAATGGAATTCTAAAACAAGGATAGCATTAATTATATTCAACAAAATAGACTTTTAAACAAGATCTGTGAAACAATTTCACTATATATTGATCAAGTGAACAATACATCAAGAAGCTATAACAAGGTGGGCACGGTGGTGCATGCCTATAATCTCAGCAGCTCAGGAGGCTGAGACAGGAGGATTGCAAGTTCAAAGCTAGCCTCAGCATGGTGAGGTGTCAAGCAACTCAATGAGACCCTGTCTCTAAATAAAATACAAAATAGGACTGGGCATGTGGCTCAGTGGTAAAGTGGTAAAGTGACCCTGAGTTCAGTCCCCAGTACCAAAGAAAAAAAAAGAAGCTATAACAATTACACATGTAAATATCCTGAAATTTGGAGGCCCTAATTTCATAAAACAAATATTACCACACATAAAGGGTGATATAGGCCTTGATATAAGAATGATGAATAACTTTAATACCACACTCTCACCAACAGAAATCCAGACAAAAATCAATGAATAAATAAGTTATATTATATTACACATCAAGTTGATTTCTCAAATGTCCACAGAATATTCCATCTACCATATGCAGAATACACATTCTTTTCATCAACATGTGGATCTTTTTCCAAAATGTACCACATATATTCCACAAGTACTTCTTTACAATTTTTTTGAATTGAAATAATTTATTACATCTTATCTCATCCCAAATGGAATAAAACTAGAAATCAGTAGCAAGAAAAATGCAGAAATTATACAAACACATGGAAATTTGGTAGCACACAATTGAATGAACATTGTCTTTGAAAAAACCAGAGGGGAAGTTTAAAGTTCCTTGAATTAAATGAAAATGGAAGCAAAACACACTTCAATCTGTGAGACATACCAAAAGTAGCCTAAAAGAAAAATTTACAAAATGATTACATTTAAAAAGTAGGGTGCTTTTACATAAATAACCCCATGATGCACCTAAAATTCGTACTAAAAGAACAACAAATCAAACACCCAAATTAATGGGAATAAATAGAAAGGTTCAGAGTATAAATGAATAGTGACTAAATGAACAATACAAGTGATTAGTAAAACTGAGAGTTGGTCCTTTGAAAAGATGAACAAAGACGTTAGCTAAATAACCAAAATAAAAGGTGAAAACTCAAATTAAAGATAGAGAAGATGACATTATAACAGACATGAATAAAAGGTAAAAGATCACTAAGAAATATTTTGAAAGACTATATGCCAATAAATTTTAAAATCTTAAAAAAATAGGCAAACTTTGGAGACATAAAACCACTGAAATTGAAATAAGAGGACAGAAAATCTAATACATCAGTAACAAGTTATAATATTGAAATAGGAATAGAAAGACTGAGCAAGAAAATCCAAGTTCAGTTAGATTCACTGCTGAATTTGAACAGATTTTGGGGGGGAAAAAGGCACTAATTCTCAAACTACTGTATACAATTGAAAAGAAAGGATCACTTTCCAACTCATTTCATGAAGACAGTATTATGTGGTACTAAAATATGACAAGGTCACAACATAAAAGACTACAGGCCAGTATCTTTCATGAAAATGAATTAACTGAGGATGAGTAAAACCTTTACAATGAAAATTACAAAACACTGAAGAAATGACTAAAGAAAACACTTCAAGGTGGAAAGACCTCAAGTGTTTATGGATCGGTATAATTAACATTGTTAACATGGTTACACTACCCAAATTAATCTACAGATTCATTTTAGTCATTGAAATGCCAATACTATCTACAAATGATTATAAGTTTTATTTGTAATTGCAAAACTCAGAATATCAGGTGTTTTGAAAGAAATTATAAGGCAAATGTGATACCTTCATTTTATGAATAATAAAAAGATGTACTCCATTAATACATACAGATTCATCAGAAGTATTTTTTGTAAGTTAAAACACAAAAGTTTATATACTGTATAATTCCAGTTATGTAACATTTTGAGATGAAACATTCTGGAAATAGACAACAGATTATTGATAATTGGAGTTTGAGTGCAAAGGGAGCTGGGAGGGAGGTGATGGAGGTTATAAAATGACAGCAAAAGAGAAATTCTTGTGATGAAACCACTAATTATGGTATCTGTGCTAGTAGCACAACAAAGACTCGTGGAAACAGAGCTAACTGTACACCACAGACATGTTCACAAATGTGTGCTGTTAAAATTGAGGAAACTAAGACAAGTATATTGTGTCAGTCAGTATCTTAGTTGTGACATTATTCCATTATCTGTGTAATGTTCTCTTTTTTAAGAATTTACCATTTATTTATTTTTAATGTGGTGCTGAGGTTCCAACCCAGTTTCTCACCTGTGCTAGGTAAGCACTCTACCACTGAACTACAATCCTCTGCTGCCAGGGGCTACTGCCACAAGCTGCACCTGGACCTCATCAAGGCGATGTGGCAGTTCTTCCTGATGGTGGCCTAGGCCTGCTGCTCCATCCCCACCTACCACAGTGGACAAATCGGCTTCATGCTATGCAGCAAAAACCAGAGCACCAATTTCCAGGAACCCCAGCAACCACTGATACAGACACAGGTGGAGCACATGAAGCTGAAGTACTACAACATGGATGTGCACCTTGCAGCCTTTGTGCTGCCTGAATTCACCCACAAGGCCCTGAACAAAGTGTGCTGAGCCCAGGTGACACTGCAATGTTGCCCAGGATCTTGGACTAGACTGGGAAGTCTCTGGGGTGCCCAGGACCCACCAGGCCTGGACCAGATCCCCTGTCTGCTCACACCTGCCAACAAGTGTTCCGCCCCAGAATACTGCCCCGCCTGCCCTACTGGGTGGACTCTGTGCATCTTTCTCTCTGGCATTGAGCCCCGAGCCTATACCAGCTCTGTACAGCACTGTCTCTCTGCCCCTCAGCAAACATGTGTATTTATAAAAACAATTAAACATTTTGAGGTGAGTGAAGGTTTTTTTTTTCCTCCTTTCAACATAATGTAAATATAAAAATGTATTCCACTCTCTTCATTTTTTTTGGTGAGAAGTTCCTTATAATCCCTAACCCTTTTTCTATATATGCAATCATGTTTTTCTCTTACTTATTTCAAATTTTTCTCCTTTCAGTGGTTTTCAGCAGTTTTAATACATATACCTACAAATAGCTTTTTGGTTGTCAGTGTTAGTTAGATGTAAAGGGGGCAGTTTTGGTTCATCGATAACTCCCAGAAAAGACGCTCTGCAGATACAGGTCTCACACGAGGAACTTTTATTCAAGCGGACAAAACGTGTCCGCTCGGGGGAAAGGGGAAAGGGAAAGAGAGAAGGAAGAAGATGGCGCACGGTTCTTTGTATTGGAATTTCGCGGGCTGGGAGGAACCAATCACGGAGGAGAATTATCACAGACTGACTGATGGACCAATGACATAGTGGAACGTAATGTAGGAGGCAGGAAGGTTACAGCGACATAAGCCGGAAATTCCTAACATTCCCCCATTTCCTTTTTTATAAAAAAAAAAAAAATTTTGGGGGGGTACATGGATGAAGGTCAGTCTTCTGTAATTACTTCCTGCTGGGGTGTGGACGTAGAGCTGGTATCATTGTGACAGGGAGAACTGGAGACTTGATAGTTTCTCTGGAGGCACATCTGCAGCCAGGCTCCAATCCTGGAGGCACACCTGCAGCCAGGCTCCAATTTTTGTGAAATCCTGATATTTCTGCAATACAAGTTGATTAATTGACATGGAAGTAAAAGACAAGGGGTGGAAGAAACTGAGAAGTTGTTCCCATAACAAGGCCTAGCAAAGCCTGGAGAGGACAGGCCTTCATTTGGGAGCTTCAACATTGTCTAGGTCATCAGGAATGTGAACACAAAATTTAGTACTAGCAACATAGATTAAGTCTATTTGTGTCTGTAGGCCTTAAACTGACTAAAAACAGAAATTCTGACTCTAGCAGTTTCTCTTGATAGTTACTATTATTTTTAAATGCCCAAGAATGGCTATACTTTGGTTTTAACTGATTTGCTAGGTGTTTAAGATCAAACTGGTCAAAGTGACCTGTTCCTGTCTGTTAAAGAGTCAGCTAAGTTTCCACAGGGGTAACTCATAGAGAACTTAAGAGCAGTTTCTTAGCTCCATTAGTGCAATTGGTTAGGCAGGGTCTTTTCGATGAGGTGACTTTCCTTGAAAGCACCAGGGATGTCTCCCTTTTTCTGTGACCCTCCTCTGCAGCAGATGCACTGAGTTGCTTTTTCTCTAGCAGTCTCATCATTCTCCTTGCTCAGGAGGTTGTGTGACCCAGAGTTGCAAAGCTTTTTGGAGAAGTCCTCTTATTCCCTGGGTTCAGGCTGACTTTGAGGGCAAGACCCAAATATGGAGTTTTTTCTTGGCCTCTGTATTTAATTTCTATCTTTAAGTTTGATCTTAATCATCAGGCAAGTCAGTCTCACCAGTCATAAAGTAAGAGTACTGGGCTTTAGCTTTAATGTTTATAACTTTACAGTTATTTACCCCCTTTTTTAAATTTGGGTTTACAGTATCTGTTCTATAGGTGATGGCTTACTATTCCAAGTTAATTTATGGTGTTCACTCTTGAAGCAGTACTTCTGCAAAATATTGATCAGGCAACAATTAGAGTTTACAAGGAAAATACAAAATAGAATTACCAACAGTAAAACATTCAGTTTGTGCAATAGCTATCTTGAATTTTGGCTGAGTCACATTTTTGCTACTGCATATTACACTCTTTCTTAAATGTCATTTTACTTATACCCTATTGATGACAGGTCCTATAACAGAATATTAAATGATAGGGTTACCATTACAGACAAGTTTAATTTGGAGAACAGCAGCTTGATAAATTTTCTGCTTTAAAGGCTTGCATACCTGGAAAATATGAACACATTTAATATACAAAGAATAATCTTTTTAAGTATGTTACTCCATGGAATAACATTATAAATTAATTAGATGTCTCTAACAAACACATTTGAGTAATCCCATACGTTGACTCCAATTCACTCATCTTATTGTAGAAAAACCAAGATATCAGACAAGTGTATCAATAGTATTTGCTGTCTCTTTTCTGTTGAAGAAAATTCCTAGAAAAGTTGATGTTAGACATTTTATAAATATTAATATTTTATTAGTTTGACCACTTAGAGACTTGTGAGTTAATTTTAAGGACATTTTACTTTTATTAGTATACCCAATTTAAATTGAACCTCATTAAATCACGTGAATTAAAAATATTTGGATCCATTTTTTAAAAATTTAATTTTTATGCACACTTATATTTAACACAAAAGTAAAGGCCTTGTAATATTTATCTCCATTGTAATGTAACAGATGTTCAAAAATAACTCGAGTTGGATAAAAAGAACTGATCAAAAATCATTAACCTAGGACTGTAGGATCAAAATTGTGAGCTCAAAAATACAGCATTTAAGAAAAATAAAGTCCTGGAAGAAAAATGATAATGGTTATTAATTAAAGCATGCGAAAATGAGAAGGAGAGAAAAGTTGAAAGGGAGAAAAGTATTCTGGGTTGTGGCCCAGGAGAAATTTAAAATGGACACTTTTTTTCCTTGGGCTTGAAACTGGTCTCCTACTGAGCCTTTCTACATTTACATTTCAATGTAACCCTTGACTGAGATCTGAATCTGAAAGGGGCTAATATGTTCTAGCAGAAACTTGATGCTTAGGACCTTTTAATTTCTTGAATCTGTAGGGAGAGCTAAGATAAGAAAGAAAAGTTTTGAAAATAAGGAATTAGCCAAGAGAATGTGTTCAGGTTTTACTCCCTCCATGTCAGCCTCCTCCAGTAAAGGAGTTAGAATGTGTGTACGAGACCGCATGGTTGGGGAACTTGGAGGGCTTAATGGAGGAGTGGAAGGAGGAAAAGAATGAGGTGAACTCAGAAGGGAAAGAAAGGTTAAAAGGTGGGGGAGAAGCCAAGAGAGGTTTAGCAAGAAAGAAAGGAAAAACAAGAAGGGGAAAAGTTCCTTTCCATTCACCAGGTTGCCCATATATGTACTTAATTATAACTAGCATAATTAGACATACAATTTTACCTAGTATAAAGCTAGAATTTAGGGTGTCATAAATAGACCATTCTGACTTACTATCTAAAGGACAATTTAGCTCTGATTCAGGGAGTAGGTGAAGGGGTTTGAGATGATTTAATAAGCATCTCAGGGGCGAGTTTGCTGGGTTGGATGTTTTGAATTTCATGGTAAGCTGAGACCCACCTGGGTAGTGGATTTGGCGTCCCAGAATCCACGGTACCAGGCAACGAGAGGTTAAAAACAATGATTAGGTCGTCACCCGAAATCACTGTTTAACCGGACAAAAAGCCGAGAGAGGGTTTGAAGACCTGGCCAGGGTTTCGGGAGGGAGCCGGGAGAGGAGGGGGAGAAAAGCCGCAGAGTGGCGAGAGGGACTAGCAGCGGCAGAAGTGAGTAAACTTCAAACCCGAGAAAGAATCACAGCACCATAAAATTCAGACATCCACCCAACAACTAAGACCAATTATGAGGACCAAGGAGGTACCCCCACACCTCGGCAGTTGAGTGGCAGGAGCCACGAGGGGTGAAGCCGCAGGGCGGCGAGAGATGAAGCTGCTGGGTGGGCAGCGAAAGGCTGCGAGCCAGCGGAGGGAGCTGGGGAT
This sequence comes from Sciurus carolinensis, assembly GCF_902686445.1. NCBI lineage: Eukaryota > Metazoa > Chordata > Mammalia > Rodentia > Sciuridae > Sciurus > Sciurus carolinensis. Next base: position 131,593 of record NW_025920123.1, on the reverse strand, counting down.
TGGCCACTTTATAATAAGGAGGGGGCTGCAGCGGACTGCAGGTGGAGGTGAGGGTAGCCGAGATGTGTTTAAATGGTCAGGGGCCTGCCTAAGGGGAACTCACCAATTTTGGAGTCCGGTGTTGTATGCAGAAAACTGGGCATCCAGGTAAATGGAAGGTGAACCTGAATCTGCGGGCGCAGGAGAAATCTGATGGGGTTCTGCTTGCTTAGTTAGCGGAAAAAAAACACCCATCCCGGGTTTCTCAGCACCAGATGTTAGTTAGATGTAAAGGGGGCAGTTTTGGTTCGTCGATAACTCCCAGAAAAGACGCTCTGCAGATACAGGTCTCACACGAGGAACTTTTATTCAAGCGGACAAAACGAGTCCGCTTGGGGGAAAGGGCAAAGGGAAAGAGAGAAGGAAGAAGATGGCGCACGGTTCTTTGTATTGGAATTTCGCGGGCTGGGAGGAACCAATCACGGAGGAGAATTATCACAGACTGACTGATGGACCAATGACATAGTGGAACGTAATGTAGGAGGCAGGAAGGTTACAGCGACATAAGCCGGAAATTCCTAACAGTCAGATTTATACTATATATTCTACTTGATGTTCTCTGAGCTTCCTGAACCTGACTGTTGTCTGTCAGTGATGTTGCAAAATTCCAAGCTGTTATTACTTGAAATATTTCTTTTACTGCCTTCCTTCTCTATCTCCCCTGCCTCTCTTCATCTTCCACCTCCTCTTATTTTCCATTGGAACATGTGCTATACTGTCATAATTCTCCCATAGTTCAGGAATGCTCTGTTCATTTTTTCCTATCCTTATTTTCCTTTCCATTTCACTTTGAAAAATTTCTACTGGCATACTGTCAAGCTCACTTTTTCCCCCATGTGTGTTCAGCTTACTAAGGATTCTCTTTGAGACATTCCTCATTTATGTTTCCTGAATTTAATTTCTGCACTCTCATTTGGATAGTCTTTTAGAGGTTACCTTCCTGAACTTATAGTATGATACTTATATTGTATGCTATTTCTTTAGAGGCCACAACAGCAATCATCAATTTCCAATCCAAAATTTCCCAAACCCATTCACATGTGACTCTCAGTTTCATATTTTTCCCTTTAACCTGTATTTTACTGACCATAAAACTTTGATTAATATAACTTTACAGTAAATGTTGAAATTGGAATGTTTTGTTGTCCAAATTTTTCTTCAAAATAAAGAACAGCTGGAATAACTGCTGATAAACACCTAGGTATGACTATTTCTTCACTAACAGACATAAAAATATGACAACTATGTGAAAAAGACAGGATAAATGTATGAGAATATGTTTTACATGAGATGATACAATATTAAATATGAATGAACTTAGAAAAGTAAATATTAAATCCCTAGAATTAAATTCCTAATATTACTGGAACAATTCAAAGAAGCATATTTACAAAGACAGGAAAATTAAAGGTAATTCTAATACAAATTTTTGAAGTTTTGATAAGAAAAAAGAGAAACAAAATGGAAGACTATTTAGTAGTATATACTTAATAAGATGGTAGACCAAATATAAATATGTCAGCAATTTTATTAAAGCTTAATGAATTCATGGCAAATTTAATGGCAGAAACTGAGAAGATACGCTTAAAACATTATTAAATATATGCTGTTGACAGGTGAAGTGTTTTACATATAAAGAGAAAATGAATTCTAAATAAGTTAATGGAAAAATGTGTCATTAATTCAGTAAATGTAAGCATACCCAAACGTTTGACAAAATAGATCAAGACAATGGGTATTAGTAAAGTTATGGAGGAATATATCATCATAATAATGTGTTAATTCATAAGGGCACAATAGAAGTCATACCCACTTTACAGATTTAAATATAGTTTCCAAATACAGTGAAAAATTTTACAGAATTAAAGCAAAAAATAGAATATTCTTTAATTATAGTTGGAAATATTAAAATTCAAAGACTTCATGAATAAATTAAAAGATATGAAGAAAATTGCCAACCAACAAGTTATTTTTGCAAAACACCATATCTAACAATAGCAGAATTTTTCCCTTTTTTTTTAGTTTTTCAAATGTTTGGCACACTTACTGAAATGACCATATACTGGGCTATGAAGTAATAAACTTAAAACCATTGAGATTTTATCAGTTACATACTCTGGCCACAATAGAATTATTATATTCAATAGCAATAATAAAATGATATAGCACACCACAAAATATTTTTAAAAATTAACACCTTCTAAGTAACTGATTGGTCAAAGAAGAAATGACAGGGGCTATTAGCAAACAGCTTCAAGTGAACGTTGCTCAATATGCAGACCAAAGCCCAGACTGGGTCTGGAAAGCCCAAGTTTAGCCTGTGCAGAGGCTAGTATGAACCTCAGCAAACATTCACCTCTCATTGCTCTGTGACCCTCAGGGAACAGGTGAGATAGATCATTCAAAGTGGATATTTAAACTTTTTTCTTACACACCAAGGTTAAACCTAATATCACAATGAAAATAGCAGTAGAGAGCTCCTAAAATATTGAGATAATTCAACATTTTCAATATTTCACAGACCAACTCTCTGTCAGCCTGAGTTACAAGCAGTTACTGTAGTGCTTTAGTCTCCTCAGACATTGGTAAATTCACCCTATCACACTAACCCGTTTTGATTTGGGAAAAAAGTTCCAGGCCTTAAGATGCTTAAATTAACAAATGATATAATTTAACTTGTGGGGGTAAATCCATAAAAATCCTGATAAAACTGGAGTTAAAACATTTGGAATAAATTTTAATTATATGATTAAAAATGTGTGTACGTTTATGTATATAAGCACACAAGCACATGAAAATCAAGACTTAACACATTATTTCATTTACATTTATTTTTTGTGTGTGTCTCCCCTGCACATTATTTTTTGTTCTTCCTGAAATTGGTATCTAAGTACTTCAGATTTCCTTACATCAGATTCTGAAAGCCTACATTTCAGATATCTTCACCCAAAAACAAACAGGGTTTTGATAAAAAAGGAATTTTCACAAGACAAAACACATTTTGCATTTTCCCGTAACTAGGAGAAAACAAAAGTAAAAAGTCAGTACAGGATCCTTCAGTGCATACTGACCTCTGGAAGGTCAGAAAGAAATACTGTGAAACTGGTTGCACCCCACTCCCCGGACATGCTGCAGTGCAGGGCACCGCAGCAACTCACCCTCTTTTTCTTCCAAATTTCTTCTCTCTTGAATTTGCGATCCACGGGCGAGAAAAAGCATTCAATGAAGATGAATGGTAGAAAACCAGCAGGTTGACAATGGAGCTCCTGGTAGGTATTCTTCCTCCAAATGTGTTCGGCAAGTGGTGCCAAGGGGTCTATATAGCACTTATGTTACTGTGATTGGTCCACAGTTATGCTAATTAGGGTTTGCAAGTGTACCAATGCTATTGGTCCAAAATGTGGAAATGCTATTGGTCAATTCTTGAGTCAGGGATTCATTCAGCTCTGCTCATTTCCGTTTTCTCAATGCTGGTAGAGAAGTGGGAGGTTGAGGTCCTGGATGGCCCTCAGGTGCTGTGTGGGGCAGGCTACTGCAACAGGCCTCCCTACTCTTTCTGTGTCTGATGGCTACAGGGTGACAAGTCAGCAAGCCTTAGTTCTGCTTGGTGCTGGCTCGCTGTGCTTGTGTGGCAGCATTCATGCTGCAACAGGGCCTCCAGTGCTCAGACCCACCCAGGCCTGACTCCACCACTCCAAGGTTCAACTGTCTCTCTCAGCTGGAGCCACTCGCAGGCTGTGAGGCCCAGAGCCCTATCAACAGTACAGCATCCATTGAAGAAAATGTGCAAAACCTGATATTTCCATCTCCTGGGCATCTTCAAATTTTATGTACTTATAGTTTATATTGTTCTTCACAGAGAGATAAGACTGGCTTTCAAGGTGAGCATCCCAGAGAGCATAGACAAAATAGTTTTCATTCAGAAAGCAAGGCTAGCCACTTGTGTTTTATAAAAGAGTATATGAGTAGAGCAATCAATTGTCAAACAGAATCCTTCCTATGTGGAGGAGAATGACTCAGTTTTTGCAAATAAGACCAGAGCAATTCTATTAAGGCAGTCATTCTAGTGGAACTCTTCTGTTTATTTCTAAAACACATTGTCAGTGTTCACTCACTGATGTGAATTTATAGTAAAAACAATTATATAAAATTTCTCTGATTGAATTTGAACAGTGTGATGCAGGCTAGGTAAATAATAAAGCTACAGGTACTGAGGTGAGCTCATCTAGCCAATACAGGAGCTTTAATGAAAACAACTTACCATGAAAGAGACATAGACATGAAAGTATTTGCCAGGAAATTTATTATGTTCTCTATTGGAAAACACATTAGAGAAAAATGTACATAAGCTTTTCAACAGTAAAGAATATCAACTAGAAAACAAAACTATAAAAAACCATATTCCCAAGGAGGCAGAGGGTGATTACAGGTTTCCAGAACTGCAAAATGAATCAAATAAATTTCATTTTGTTTATAGTTTCTGTGAGTGAAGTTTTGCTACAAGAGCAGGAAATAAATTTTCTTCCCTTCCTAATTGTTACCTTCATTTTATTTATTTGAAGCATCTATTTTGAAACAATGAAATTTGGAGTGGAGTTGAAGATAACAGATTTTTATTAACCAAAAATTTATTTGCATATACCAGCATAACACACCATCCTGGGAAATTAGTACAATAGAACAGATGGAAAAACAATGTTCTGTATATAGATCGTACAGCCCTGAGAAAGTTCAATTCCAGGTATGGCACTCAGCTTTGTCATCATCAACTTTCTCCTAATATAATAATGTAATTTAATTCTGAAATTTCAAATTATATGGGAGATTTAACTGAAATAGTTTATCCTCTCATTACTCTGAAAGAAAACCTTCTGCATGTGGTGATCAATGCAACAATACTTTCTTAAATTCACATTTTCATATAATATGCAAAACTAAGGCAGGTCTGTACCGGTTTAATCATTCATGGACAATACACAGTATTTCAATGCCTAACTAAAACAGATTTAATTGCTAAATAATATTTCAAAGAACAGAACTTCACTTTAATCAAAAACAAGCTTACAAGGCAATTTTCAACTTCAGCAAGCTTTTTATTTTTTTTCCAGCTGTGTGTCCCTGTTAATTGTCCCTGTTGATTCCTGAAATTATATGAAAAGTGTCCCAGATTTTGAAGTAGTGTACATACAGAGGTTTTTCTTTTATCAGTTGATGAAGTATCTGTGATTAGAACTTAATTGACATTTATAAGATGCATTACCCCACCTTGTATATTTCAGAACATGATGATTGAGCATGAACAAAATCTGAGATCCCCCAGCAATGGGAGTGCTCCTAATTAGGCATCTGGTTTTGCAAATACTAACCTCATCTGCAGGAACATCAAAAGATAATGTAGGGACACCAGCAGAACAGCTGAGGTCAACATTAAATTTGAAATATTTAAAGTAGATACAAAACTTTTCTTGAATGCAAACAAATATGTTCATTCTTGTGGGTGATGGTGCTATTGGTAAAACATGCTTCCTGATATCCTACACAGCAAACAAATTTCCATGTGAATATGTTCCCACTGTTTTTGAACTATGCAGTCACAGTTATGATTGGTGGAGAGCCATATACTCCTGGACTTTCTGATACTGCAGGGCAACAGGATTATGACAGACTACAACCACTAAGTTATAAACAGATGTATCTCTAGTCTGTTTTTCAGTGGTCTCTCCATCCTCATTTGAAAATGTGAAAGAAAAGTGGGTGCCTGAGATAACTCAGAAGTCCAAAGACTTCCTTCTTGCTTGTGGGGACCCAAACTGATCTCAGAGATTGCCCATCTACTATTGAGAAACTTGCCAAGAACAAACAGAAGTCTATCACTCCAGAGACTGCTGAAAAGGTGACCCATGATCTCAAGACTGTCAAATATGTGGAGTGTTCTGCATTCACACAGAAAGGCCTAAAGAATGTGTTTGATGACTGTTGGCTGCCCTGGAACCTCCAGAACCAGAGAAGAGCCACAGGTGTGTGCTAGTATGAACATCTCTCTAGAGTCCTTTCTGCATAGCAGGTGGTTGGTATCATACTGAAAGCAATGTTAAAATCAAACTAAAGATTAAAAATTAAAATTCACTTACACAATAATGACAAATACCCTGCACCTACCCACATGCACTCGTGTGAGACAAGATCCATAGGTATGCCCCTCAACATCATATATCCTTATAATCATGAATTTTAACATATTTCACTTCTGCTTCATATCTATTTTTAAAACATCATCTCTAATTTCATTTGCTATTCTTGAGATAAAAATTTTTAAGGAATCATACTTTCATAATTGAATAAATGTACACTAAGTGAAATACAGAAATACATATTTAGGCATTTAAATGCATCACACATATGCGTGGGTATGTATGCTCTTAAAAATGAGAGTGAGATGGTACCAAATACAACACCTAATAACTGTGAAGAAGTCACTGATAGCTGAGCATATTTAATATTTTAGTTTACTAAGTATTTATAAGAAAGTACCTTTTCTTTTTGCATTATAACCCTAGTTACTTTCCCATTGTCTTTCTAGATTTTTTCAACTAATGTAGGTGTCTGAACTAATTCAGCTCCAAAGCATATTTATGCAAAAATTAAAACCCCAATATCAATAAACTGTGATTTATAAATAGTGTGAATGGATTTGTTATTTTAAAATCATTGCCTTTATTACTAATTCATGAGTTTCAATCATTTACTATATGGCAAGCATCATTCACCCAGATTGAATATTAATCCAAAACAATTTAAAACATTTGTACAAGAAATGTATCTCAACTAGAGTATTGGGACTTTTGTCCAAAATGTTTTCATTCCCCATTAATTTCTATTATCTGAAAACATATCAATTAGGTATTTTAAGTTTATACAATATATAAAAAGTCAATATTTATATCTACATTAGTATATGAAATTAATCTCATGAGAATGTATGTATGACTACCAAGAGGCACACAGAGCCATTTCCTTAGTCACTTCAGACTCAGCAGACCCCAAGTGTCCTAGATGCCTGCTGCTGGTTGGGCTGTGGCTCAGTGGTAGAGAACCTGCCTAGCACATGTGAGGCACTGGGTTCAATCCTCAACACCACATAAAATAAATGAAAATAAAATAGAGATACTGTGTCCATGTACAACTCAAGAAAATTTTTAAAAAGAAATAAAAGAAAAGCCTGCTGAAACACATCATAAATTCAAGATTTACTAAAGAAAAACTAACATTACCTAACAAAAATTGATGTTTAAACCTGTTAACCAGGACAATTGTCATAGGATATGAAATATTCATTTGATCTGGAAAAAGGTATCCTATCCAGATAGAAGAAAAGACCATATTCTTACCAAAAAATCATTTGGTTACTACACAATCTATAAAAGAAAATTAATTGTATGGCCATAGTGTAGGTTTAAGACATGATATTAACATGGTATATGGTATAAAACTACTTAGGGTAACACTACAGAAGCCAGTTAAATTCAGTGCCTTCCTTCACTAGAGACCCAACAGTTATGTCAGTGACTATATTCCAATATTCACTTCCCTCACCCTCCTACCTCTTTTTAATTAATAATTTAATTCTTCTTGACCAAGCTTTTTCTTATGACTTTTTGACACTTTTAAAATTGAATCTGACATAAAATAAAATGAATGTTATTGTTTTTATATTTCTATGATCAGCTTCCTGTGTTCCTCAAGTTCAACACAATGTGACATCTTCAGAGATAACTCCTAAAATTTCAGTAATAGTGTAAAACTGGGAGCAATGTAACATTACATCAACAGTATAAAAAATAAATCTCAACATAATTTATTCTCACTAGTGAATGTAGTGAAATATTTCACTTTATATTTCTTTCCATAGATATGTCATGGATTTCAAAATTTCACAGTTAGATATATGTGATGTTTGTAATTAATTTTAATTTGAAATATATCACCTTATATTACTCACCTTTTATTTTCTTTTGTTCATAATATTGCATATTGACTACAGTTTTTCCAAGTGTCTTTAAGGTACTATGTTTTGCAGTATGCCAGCTGATGCGTTTTCCAAGTGTTACTTATGTTTATTTTTCTGCCTCATAATTTTGTTTACATTTGCTGTGGAGATTTTAGAAATCATCAAGATTGTTTGGTATAGGAAGGAAATCAATCCTGGACTGTTTAATTACTTGCAATCTTCCTGTTTTTCCTTGGATACATTTTCATCCTTACATACATTATAGATTTTTTTAACCCTTTCTAATACAGCTCAGCTAAATTTCCCACAATAGTTTGCTTTATATTGTCATACTATTTTATGCTGAAAGTAAATCATGATATTCAGGAAGAAAAACATCAAACTCAATATTGTAAAATAAGCTACCGTTTGAAATTTTTGCATGCAGATTTAACAAAAAGAATTGAAAGAAAGAGTAAGGTTTACATGAAAAAATAGCTTTAATTCTGATGAATTGCTTACACATCTCAGTCTTTTTGTGCTTTAAAATTGGCTTGGACATTTAGGTACAAAGACTCCTGTTTTATTCACATCTAAAATGAAATAGAAAAGAGAAGGAAAACAGAATAAAATATAAAATGTTATAAATCTGGAGGCAGCTCACACTACAGTTCCTGTGTGGGACCACCAAGCGGCTGCTAGGCTCACCCAGCCCAGAGCACAACCTGTGCACCCGCCGCCAGCATAGAGGCTTGCCGCGAAAGGGTCTCAGAGTATAGAACCTAAAGAAATTCAGATACTTGAAGTTGATTTCCATGGAAACCTTATCATTCTTTGATGACAGTTGTGGCAGCTTTGCTTCTGATGGTTTTGCAAAGGAGAGACTGTGGGCAAACCACCAAGGCTGTAGGCCCTGCAAACAGTACAGACCCTCTGGAATTCTCAAGATGGTCATAAACTTCCCAGTACAAACCACCAGGGGGGCAGCCAACAAAACACAGCACCCCCAAGCCCTCCGAGAATTTTTAAAAAGGAGAAAAAAGAAAATCTGTACACCAGTCATATACTAATGAAACCTCCCAGTGTTCAGTAGCCTGATGCATGAGAGGTACCTGACAATGAGCTTCAAGTCTCCAGCAGGCATCTCAGGATGGGATTTGCCCCACCCAAAGACCAGAGCTACAGCTTCCAGGATTATCCAAGATGGCCGCTCTGGCTTCGAAATGTGTTGGCAAATGGGGAGCTGCAGCTCAGGGGTGGATGTGGTCAGCTGGAGGTCCTGGAGACTGGATGCAGTTGGTCTGGCAGGGATCCTGGAGGTCCGGTGTGTTTGGTGTGGTTGTGGGATCCTGGAGGCCAGGGGCAATCAGTCGGTCTGGGGTCCTGGTGATAGGGCGCAGTCAGTTGGTCTGGGGGTCCTGGCAGCAGGGAGCAGTCAGTCGATGTGAGGGCCCCAGAGGCAGGGAGTGATCGGTTGGACTGAGGGATCCTGGAGACGGGGCTCAGTCAGTCCGGGCAGGGGTCCTACGGGGCCTGGCTGTTGTCTCAAAAATGGCCCTCCGAGCATTTTGCCACTGATTCCAATTCTGATTCAGAAGATGAAAGCAGCACGGACTCTCTTGAGAAAATGGCTTTAAATATAAAACAAAACAAAGCAATGTTCACAAAAATCATTTCAGAATTAGAAAACTTTCCTTGTTCCTTCCCTGGAAGATGTTCCCTTCCAGACCCAAGATCAGTAAGTGGATCACAGTCACCACAAAGTGTAGATTCCCAGTTGTGGCTTCCAGGGGGAACTCTGACTGGAGAATTTATCTTCTGACTAGGTCAAGGTCCTAGATCTTGGGGTCCCTTAGTGCTCTTCCCACAGAAGAGGAGGAAGAAGAAGAGGAAGAGGATAAGTTCATGTTGATGAGGAAGTGGAAGACTGTGAACAGCTACATGGAGGATGATGATATGCCCAGAAGTCAGAGACCAGGATCCATGTCTCTTCTACACATAATTCATCCAGTGGAAGGAAGGAATCACAGATGAAGACTTGGAGAACATCTGTAGCAACTCTTGAGAGAAGATGTATAACCATTCACCAGGGTAGTAGAACCCCAACCCCTGGGGCATTTGAGGCCAGTTGTGTGGGCCCTGCCTTTGAAACTGTTATGATGAAGAGGTCAAGGATGCTTTGCTCAATCCAAACTGGCATTTCCCATGTTGTCAAGGAATCTGCAACTGCAGTTTCTACTGCCAGGGAGATGGATGGTGTGCAACTGGGGTCTTTATGTATTTAGCCAAGTATCATGGCTTTGGGAATGTGTGTGTTACTTGAAAAGCTTGAAACAGGAATTTGAAATGCAAGCATAATACAGATACCAGTTATCTGCTTCTCACACTGTCCTTAAAGTTCTCAGTTTTGTCATTGATTGGAACCTGGTTAAGCATCTTGACGATCAGTCTGCTTTATGGAAAACTCAAATCAAGTTCATATCATTAGATTGGCATGTGTTTCTGGACTATCATGGGGGAGAGTGGGAAGCATTTGGCTAGTTACACTTTACCCTCCTATAGTTTCTCCTCTGCTTCCCCTGCCCACATCTCATAGCCTCCCTCTCTTTTTCCAGTGGTCCTATCGGTGGTCACTTAGTTTCAGAATTTTTTTAAGTGGCAATTTTAAAAGCATATTTGATTAATTGGTGTTGAAATTGCCCTGAAATTCACCCATAAAACCTGACACTTGGATACAGGATACCAAAGTGTTAACTCTTCTATCAAACTCCAGAGAGCAGCCCTCTAAGTTGTTTATACAGAAACAATCCTTATGATTTTCATGTTCACACTAGTTATTTTTAGCAGAATTAAGGTATGAAAATCTTAGAACTATCTGGAAACATAAGATAATTGTTGTGAAATGAAATACACTACTTTTTATTGCTCTCATGAGACTACCCCATGTATTGTAGTTTCTGTAAAACTCCTTGCAGTTGAGACTTTGTTGCCACTGGTTTCTTCCACCCTGAGGTTAAGCCCTGCATCCTGTTTACAGTTGTCCATAGGTCCATGGGCAACATTGCACTGCACTACTTAAAACTACTGCCTTAGGAGATATTCTGGGAAGTAAGGATGGAGAAACCTCAGAGTAGTCTTATTCATATTCTTGCTAGAAAATTTTTAGAAACTAATAATAATTAGTTTATCATTCTTTGCAATTTCTTATATTATCCCTGGGAGTTTCTGTGCTCAGGGATTTTAATCTGGTTTTAAGCATTTTATCATAATGAGAAGTACCTTTTCAGAGATAAGTAGCTTCCAATGGTTTTTTTGCTTTATATCGCTGCCTTGTTTTTTAACATTTAATAGTATTTTTAATAGTAAAGAAAAACAAAGTTCAAATGCCCAACAATAGTTATGTTTAACATTTGGTATACATATGAATAAAGATAAAAGGCTGCTGAGTAAACACTGGAGTTAAATAAATGCATATACATATAATTAACTATAATTTATTTTATGAATAAATAAGAAAAAGTCACTGGCTAAAAAGGATTTGGTTTCTAATATTATTAATTTGGAGTCCTCCACTCCCCAGCAAATTTCCCATTAGGCCAAACTGACAACTCTCCCTGCCAGGCATCACAACAAACCATTCCACTGGCCCCACAGATTTGGAGGAAAATGTTTGGTCTGTGGTTCTACAATCTTTATTCTAACCTGGTACCAGCTTGAGAAGCAAACCCTTGCTTTTGGTCACCTGACTTTTTTTTTTGGTACTGGTGATTGAATCCAGGGGTTCTTAAGCACTGAGCCACATTCCTAGTCCTTTTCAAATTTTGAGGCAGGGTCTCACTAAGTTGCTGAGGCTGGTCTCAAACTTACGATTCTCCTGGCTCAACCTGCTGGATCACTAGGATTACAGGCTTGAACCACTGTGACCAGCTTGTTTTTCAATTTAAAAGAGAAAGGGAGGGAGAGAAGAAACTTACCAAAATTAAGACCACCCAGTAGGAATGGAAGAACATTCCATACCATTCCAGTAGGAATGTTCTTCCATACCATTTCAGTAGGAATGTTCTTAACCTCTTTATTGAGCTTTTGACTGATGTATGCAACCACAGAATAAATATAACCTTCCCACAAAATGGCAGGCTAAACCAGCAGCTTCTGGCAAGACCGTGTTGCCTAAAGGGTAGGGCTAGTGATGTGACTCGAGTAGACTCTGCAAATGAGGCCTTGCCAACAACCAGTGGATAGACACATAGTATCCAGCACCATCCTTGGGTCCTTCTCCTGATTTTCACAGGCAGGACCTGTGTGAGGGGAGTAGCCGGTATTGCTGTTGGAGAATGGCTGTAGTGTTTTCCGGGGCACAGCCTGGACAAATGATGGCAAACCTTCCAGACATAGATAAGTCAACCACAGTAGAATGGAGGCGACCCTCAGGGTTCTGGCCATCCCCAATTGGTCCCCCATCAATGACTAGTGACAAATGAGGTCAGAGATCTTGGAACTCTTCATCATTCAGAGAACTTGCCTGGGAGCTGAGGTTGGCACTGGTGAGAGCAAGAGGTCTCTCAAACATCTGGGCCAAGTCCCGCATGAAGGCATGGTCAGGAGGAATCTGGATACCTACAAGAGGGGTAAAAAGGTTCAGGTCTTTGTTGAGCTCTTGAGAGCATTCCATCACCAGGGTCACTGGACCTGGCAACAGAACCTGTGGACCTGGCCATCAGGGTGGCCCACAGCGCCTTGGTCCAGCCAGTGCACTCAGGGCTTGTGGCCTGCACGGAATTACCCCAGAACTGCAATAGCTGGGCCCCTAGCGCTGCTAGAGCAGGGCTCGGCAGGCAGAGGAGACGTTCATTGCGAGCGGAGCCCATCTGTCCCTCACCCAACCCTATGCTGACAACCATTCTCTGCCATTTTGTTTCTGGGGAGATTTCATGTGTCACCCTTTCACTTTCCTTTTTCATAAATCATTATTTGGTAGAAGTAGAATTTTAAGTGTGTGTCCAGTTTATGTGCATGTATAGCTTGTTGCTTTACCCATTCATAGTACAGCTTTTTATCTGAAATGCTTTTATACAAAATTTTAATTTTAATAATAAAACACTTTGTTATAAACTAATATGAATTTAGAGAACCCTTGTCTTGGCAGACATGGAGAAACACAGAATGGAAGGAGATCATTGGGCATTGAGATAAGAAATAGCTAATTATTAATTAAGACCAAAACCTTAATGTTTATTTCCATTTTTCTTTTATATGTTCAAGACTTGATTTATGAGAGCAAGGATTTTTTTTTATGTTTTAATTTTTTAGGGCCTAGCACTATAGGGAATGATTACAGCAATGCTTGTTATGTGAACTGGACATTTAGCAGACTAAAAAAGTTGGCAAATGGAGTAAAATAATTTAATATACAATTTAGAATAAGCTGCATAGTAAGCTCATATAATTGTTTTTACATTTCCTTTAAAATGTTTTCTTTCTCTGAATTAAAACATAGTCTAAACATATACAAAACATATAATACATGAATTACTTGTGTTTTCTAGCTAGGCAAAACTTTGGATATATGCCACTAAAAGACATTTATTCCTTTCCCAACATCACCAATCTTACTTATTTATAAATTTTGTTGCTTAACTTTCACTTTATTCCGTCTTCCTTTTCTTATCTAAGAGATTCCATATGAATAACTTTAAGGAATCTTGAAGTAATGTTCTATCTTATAAATATAATTTTCCATTTCTTCCATAGTATTCCAGTTAAACACACACATACCACAAATCTTCCCTGTGTTTCACCACTCAGACTTTTCCAATTGATCATTGATACACCTAAAGAGTCTGTTTTTTAATACACTTAATATCAGGCTAAATCTTTAGAGATTTGATAGGCATTAGATAGATTTCTTTTTAATTTTCAGAAGAAAAATCAGAATGTCTCATAACTATCAAAATGAGGCTCAGTGGGAAATACATTTAAGACTTTGACTAAGGGGAGAAAAGAATTTCTTGTGTCTAAGTACTCCAATGACAAATTTCATAGGGCAAGAGGTTTTAGTTGAGTGAGTTACTTTCTAGACTTTAAATAGATAATGTATGATGTCAGACACTTTGGTATTCTATGTAAAATTGGTAGGTTAATAATGGACTTTAAAGAAAATTGGCTCATTTATATTTGGGATGACAGGAGATGCTAAAATTAACTAAGTAAAATAGATTTTACTCAATTTTACTTAAATATTTCAAGTATATCTTTGGGGATTTTATTTTATAAGAAAATATTTTCCCTGAGTATTAATGGTGCAGAAAACTGGCAATAGATACTCTTCATTATTGTGAAATGATGCCTTCGCTTTTTAATTGAAACATTTACAAGATTACTTTGTCCCTCATGATGAAGTTATGATCAGCAAGTCCCTCAGGAGAACATTTAGGCAGTTTTATTCTTTGCAAAATGCAGTCATTGTATTTGCTTGTAAAGAAAAAATTTTAAGACTTCTATTGTTATATACAAAATTGTACTGAAAACACTAAGTGACTTTTCCTATTTGGTTCATCTTTAGGAATTCCTTTAGTATAGGCTCATCCCCTACCTTTTCCATTAACATGTCAATACTATTAATTCACTCCTTCATCTATAAGTGTATATTGAATCAGACCAATTGATTTAGATTTGAAAATGAATTAAATGTTATTGTTGTCAACTATAACTAGGAGGAAAGTTATAAAAATATTTGAAGTGCTATAATTGTTATAATGGCTATCACTGCTAAATAATAAATTGGCACAAATTGGTCTTGAAGAACAAACTCCAGAAGAGAGTAAAGGATAATTTCACAGAAGTAGAGACATGCTGGATTTTGAAGGTTGACAAGGTTTTTTAGAGAATCAAGGGAAGTTTGGCAGTAATATACAAAGTCTAAGAAAACTGTGGTCACATGGTGTAATTGCATGTATTTGTACAATTCATGAATTAAGGCTTTAAAATTGGACAGAAGTGCCAAATATAAAAATTTAAGTCAGGATATGTCTGACCAGTGTTTGGAGGAGTTCTGAAATTGGCAGTTGGAGGAGTTGTATTGTCTCCCAGGGATAGACCAAAAATTCTGGTAGGTGGAGGACTGTGAAAGTTTTTATTTTTTTATGCATAATGTATAGATATATGCAAAATAAACAGAGAGAAAGGTTATATATTAGTGATATTAAAATTTCATTGAGGACGATGTTTGAAATACAGTGTATTTATGAAGAACAACAGGATGGGAGGAATTTATAATAACAAAGTTGGGAAATCCTGGTCTGATAGAGGGTGCTGTGTACCATTATTTCATGACGATATTTCAGTGTTGTTCATGATTTGTGAAGTCTTGAATGTCAGTTCTCATACCAAGTGTCATTTAGTGACTATAAAATCACAAGTACAGGCCATCTCCCATTCTTGCACTCCTACTCCAGTCTCTTAGTCTGACATTTTTACATATTCAGCAGCTCTGTCATCGTGGGTTTAATTCCTCTCTGCTGAATTCCTGTCCCTGAGGGACAATAAACTTTGATTTTTGAACAAACTATGAAGTTGGTGCCAAAATAATTAGTATTGCATATTAAAATACGATTAATGGAATTATCATCAGATAATGCTTCAATTGTGAAAGCTTTCTCCTGTGATGTTCCATTTTATATTTGTTCTTTTACATAAGATGACTGACCAAATTGGTTGTTTTTATTTAAGCATTTAAAGTTTGCGCAGCACATAGTTGGTGAGGCCGCCAAGCGAGGAGGTGCCCGCCAGCGTGCAGCAGAGGCGGGGCGAGTCGAGTCCCGCTTAAAGCAGCGGGCGGCACACCGCGGTCCCTAGGTCCAGCGCCATCACCGCCAGAAGGACGCACTCGGCGGAGCGCAGGGCCAGTGACGCGCACAGCTGGGCTGTGCAGCCGCCGAGGGGCCGGGCCACGCAGGTTGGTCAGTAGCGGGGACACCAGTTGGTGATGAAACCGGCGTCCACCAGGGCCAGGAGGCAGAGGAAGTAGTACATGGGCGTGTGAAGACGCGGGTCCCGCATGGCCAGCAGTAGCAGCGCCCGAGTTGCCCATTAGAGTCAGGAGGTAGCAGAGGAGGACAAGGGCGAACAGGGAACAGGACCGGCTGCACCGAGGGCCAGTCTGTGAATCCCAACAGGAGGAAGCGCTCCTCTGCTGTGATTGACCTAAAGAAGGAAAACTCCAAGAATATTTGGAAGGACAATATAAAGGGTGGCACTATTCTTACAAGTAAAAGGATAACCCAGGAATGTGGGACTGCGGAAGAACTGAAAGCACACAATAGTATAGATAATAACTTACTTATTGTAGTCCCATTTAATAGATCTGAACCCTTGCTTTAGTTGCTGCATGCTAGTATTCTTTGTTTTTATATATTTACAGGGTCCTATGGGGGAGATAAAATGTCTATTTTATGGGTGAACAAATAGGGCCTCAGAAATGCTAATTAAGTTGTCCTAGGGTCTTAGCTAGTCAGTGGTCATGTGTGACTGTACTCAGGTCTGTCTGTTTCCAGATCAGTGCTATTTTCAGCTGCCTCCCTGGCTCTGGTTGTACTACCAGGGGCCAAAGAAGAAATCTAATCTCTCTCCCACATCAGAGCCTTTCAGATTTATGAAGACAGATTTCATTCTGAGTCTCCTTTCCCCAATTTCCTGGAAAGTGTGTAGTACCTAAAAATTAGGGCAATAGCCCATGCTTGCCCCAACTAACAATTTATAGATCAGAATTATCACCTTCCTTGTTTTAGGTGCTTCACTTTTGTGGACCTGGGGCCAGAAGAATTTCTGAGCAGACAAAATCTGTTAGACCTCATAAATTCCCTTAACCTTGTTTGATTTGTGAACACATCAGATTTATTTCTTGTAAATACCTAAAGAAAAACAAAACTCAAATCCAATCAATTAGAAGCAGACAGCATATTTGTGTATCTAGGCTCTTTCTAATAGGACAGACCAAATAGTGCAAATATATAATTATAAGCAATCAAGTATTTTCTTTGATTTACTTCTCTGTTTGTTCTACTAAACTCTTCCTCTTGTGTTGCTGCTTTGACATTACTGAACTACTTCTGGACTGGAGCTGCCTGATTCATGAAGAGCTGTTTGTTGAAATAAACTTTAAAATAAAAAAAAAAAATAGAAAGGCAGTTAGGATGACTTAGCCAAGGACAGCCTAAATCCTAGCTGAGGATGATGGAAAGGAGTTTGCACATTTAATTCCTAAAATCTAGCAAAAATAAGAGTTTAAAGCTAAGGTATCTTAAAATGTCATTCTGACTTTAAATTGTACTTTTACTGAATTATTTTATGAACAAGAGAATTTGAAACTTAACAAGTAATTTATAAACTGACACTCTCATCAAAATATCCCAAATGACTGTAGTACTATATAAACCCTTGCATGAAAAGTTCTCTCTTTTTTACCTTTTAGTTTATTCTAAACTTTAACTAGAGATCTACAGTTCAAAAAATGATAGAAAAATTAATAATGTGTGTTCTTTTTTTAATTTTCCCCTTTAGGAGATATTTCATTGAAAGAGTTCTTCACCTGCACACATGAGCACTTCGTCTGGTGCTTTTCCATCTCACTTCTTCCCCTTGTGTTTGGAGGAACTGGTGTTATTCTTTGGTGGGCATGGAAAAGAGAAAAGTGGCCTCTGTTACACATTCCCATGCCTCCCCTTTGGCTAGGCTTATGCTTAGCACAGTGAGAGCCAGTTTTACGCGCTCAGCTCAGGAAGAGTCAGGCTGCCTCATCTTTGCTCTCTCTCTACCCAAATACTCTTGCACCTCTTCTTTCTGGCCATTGTTAATTTATTTTCATCTAAAGAATCCATCAGTTCTTACATAACAATTCCATGTATGCAATTTTAAGTAAGCTTCCTTTTATTAATAATAAAACATTTTCATGTTGCATGCATTATGATGAATTTCACAATATTGGGGTAAAACAACTGAAACATATCTGTGATGCTAATATTTTTCTTAAGGGTAATACGATTAGTTACTCAGTGTTACTATGGAATTTATTAAGAAAATAAAACAAAACAGTGTATGCTAGCAGAACATTATCTTTTGTATATTTGAATATGGATGAAATGAAGTGAACATTTCTTAAAAAGACAAAAATGATAGCAATCTTTGGGGATAAACAAAGTATGAACTTTTGCTATAAGTGATAACAAATTTACATCATAATAATATGATAACTTCATCTTTTATAAGCTAGAGAATTTGAACACTGTGCAGTGTTGCTTTTTAATAATGAGTAAATATTCTGAATGCAGAGAGTTCATCTTCAGAGTAGTAGCTAAAGCCAAGTAAATTAACTGAAGGAAATGACAAAAATATATGAATAGACAGCATGTTTTCCATTAAGGAGAGGAGAAAAAGAATACTCACAGAAAAGTAATCACTATGAAACTTGCTGATGTATGCAGAAAAAATTGAAAGGAATGTTAATGAGTTAAATAGAAAAGAGAAAAATGGCAATAAGAAAAATATGTTGTTAAAATGTTAAACTTATAAACAAATTCAAATCCATAGATAGCATCTGTGGATCATCTGTTTCTTGAATCCATTCTAATGCACATCTTATTATTTCCACTAGATTGCAAATTACTTAAAAACAGAATATGTGTTGTGTTCATTTTAAAATTACAGACATCTCCTGTTAGAATGACTAAGCTGTAGTTAGAATTTCAGAAATATATTTGATGGACAAGAGAAATTTCATTGCATAACCAGTGTCTGCTTGGACTTCCAGAGCCCATGAAAGGCAGGGTCTAGGAATGTTTCCTGAATTGAGCCTCAGTTGTCACAAAGTCTTGTATAATTCAGAACATAGCTGAAGAAACTCTGGATAACTTCTGTTCCTCTATGTTCAAATCTCTTACTCTGAAAGCCCAATTATCTCATTCATATAGGAATACACATTCAAAACTTTAGCAAAAAGTTTTTTCTCTTAGCCATCCTGTACAAGAGCCTCCCAGATATTGGTGGTATTTAAGGAAGTAAATCTATTCACTTACTATGCATTTTAATGACTTATGACATTCTTCCATTGGGAATATAAATATTTTGATAATTTGGGTTAATTTCTTAAAGTCTTGCTCTAGTATTGTGCCATAAGTTGTCATTACAGGAGATCAAGGTGGCTTCTACTTTTGACTAATGTTAAAACATGTTTCTTCCTGATTTTGACCCTCCATTTTCTTAGTTCTATTATAATAATCTCAATTTTCTTATTAATATTAAACTAAGAAAACATGTCTTTCTGAAGATATCTTGGCAGGTTAGAACCTAGGCATGTCATCCTGAAGAGCTGGAAGGGTCGTTTTGAAACATAAACACGTAGGATGTGTTACCCCAGTGCTCTAAGCTCTATGGGTGGGCACGAGTTTAACGTCAATTTTTACCAGTTGGCAAACACACATTGTCTAATCTCTGAGAAAATTATTAACAAAATTGGAATGTACCCAACATTGTTTTCCAGGGCTCATCCTGGAGAATCTTTAAACAACATTAGCTCAGTGCATCAAAACCCTCTCAGCTTTTGTTTCATCTGAGTTGAGATCAGATTCAGTTGTGGCCTCTATCACCTATTTCAATAGTATTGAGTAAAGTCTTCCTTGCCTGTTCAACTTTGTGTAGGGCAAATTTTGCTTTAAATTTGCTGTGAAATTACTACAAAATATATTATCTTTGGGTTTTTATTTAATTATATTTAATTTAGAATCCCCAATATTAGTCTTTACATACAATAATCTTTTTATAAGATGATGATAAAATTTATTTTGTATTTTTCAGAGGCAAAACTTCATATTGTTGTTATTGCTATAGTTAAGTAGACTTCACTTCAAACAATGGCTACAAGTATAAATTGCTAATATTTTGTAGAAAGCAACTTATTAATAGGTATTAAGGATTTTGACATACACATACATTTTCACCAAATAATTTAGTTTACACCAAAAGAATAATCAAATATTTATACAATTATTTATTAAAGTGGTCCTAGATACAAAACAATTAAATAACAGTTTAAATTATGTTGTACTTCAAAGACAAATATAAAACATCAAATAGCATTAGAGAAAAGTAATAGTGCATAGTACTGGTGCAGCCATATGTTGACAATGTCAAAGAAATTATCTAAGGGAAAAATGATTGCAAATCCTTAAGAAGAATGAAGCTATATTTGAGAGGTCAGTAACACAGACACAGAGGAATAAATAGCTTTGTGCATTAGGTAGCTATTTTCATAAGATGTCCCAATGACCCATCAAGTCTCGGGGAGAATTTTTGGAAATGTATTCCTCCTGCCAAACTAATATGGAGATATTGATGTACTTTCCTGGTTTAGAAGTTGGTAGATTCAATCAAGTTCCCTTTGGAAAGATCAATCTCAAAAATCTGAAAACAATTATAATTGAGTTAATGGAAAAGCTCCTCTTGTATTGGATCAGGGTGATTTTTTCTATTCTAGTCAGGATGTATAAGTACTACTCTTTTAAAATTTTTATATTATTTATTCTAATTAGTTGTATGTGACAATAAAATGAATTTACATTTTCATAGATCACACATAAATAGAGTGTAATTTTCTGATTATTACATCTTGCAGGATCACATTGGTCATGTAGTCATATGTGTACATTAAGAAATAATGTCTGTTTTAATCTACTGTCATTCCTTACCCTGTACCACTTCTCCTCAATTCACTACCCTCTATCTAATATAAAATAACTCTTTTCTTCCCTATCCCCAACAACCTTTATTGTGAATTAGCATTGTCATATTAGAGAAAACATTTGGACTTTTGTTTTTTGGGTTTGGCTTATTTCACTTAGCATTATATTCTCTAAATCCATCCATTTAACAGCAAATGTCAGAATTTTATTCTTCTTTAAAGCTGAGTAATATTCCATTTTATATATATATATATATATATATATATATATCACATTTTCTTTATTGATTCATCTGTCGAAGGGTATCTAGGATGGTTACATAGTTTAGCTATTATGAATTGAGATGCTATAAACAATGATTTGGCTGTGTCACTGTAGTATGTTGATTTAAAGTCCTTTGGGTATAAACAAATGGATGAGATAACTAGGTCAAATGGTGGATCCATTCCAAATTTTCTCCATACTGCTTTCCATAATGGTTGCACCAAAGTGCATTCCCACCAGCAATGTGTAAGTGTACCTTTTACCTCACATCCTCGCCAACATTTATTATTGCTTGTATTCTTGATAATGACATTCTGAAAGGAGTGAGATGAAATCTGAGAGTAATTTTGATTTTCATTTATCTCATTGCTACAGAAGTTGAACATTATTTTCATATATTTGTTGATCAATTATATATCTTCTTCTGTGAAGTGTCTGTTCAATTCCTTAGGCCATTTATTGATTTTTTTTTTTTTTTTGGTGTTAAGCTTTTAAAATTCTTTTTATATCCTAGAGTTTAAAGTGTTATCTGAGGTACTTGTGGTAAAGGTTTTCTCCCAAACTGTAAGCTCTCTCTTTACATTACTGATTGTTTCTGTTGCTGAGAAGTCTTTTAGTTTGATTCCATCCCATTTATTGATTCTTGATTTAACTGCTTGGGCTCTAGGGGAGATCAGGTCCTAGGCCAACATAGTGAAGATTTGGGCATATTTTATCTTCCAGTAGTCCCAGGGTCTCTGTTATAGTGCCTAAGTCTTTGATCCACAGTGTGTTGAGGTTCATGCAGGGTGAGAGATAAGGGTTTAATTTCATTTTGTTGCATGTGGTTTTCCATTTTTCCCAGGACCATTTGTTGAGTAGGCTATCTTTTCTCCAGTGAATGTTTTAGGCTACTTTCTGTAGCATGAAGTAACTGTACTTATGTTGGTTTGTCTTGTGTCTTCTATTCTGTAACACTGGTCTATGTGTCTGTTTTGCTGCCAACACCATGCTCTTTTTATTATTATTGCTCTGTGTAGTATTGTTTGAGGTCTGGTATTGCTATGCTTCCTGCTTCACTCTTCTTGCTAAGGATTTCTTTGACTATTCTGGATCTCTTATTTTTCCAAATGAATTTCATGTTTGCTTTTTCTAGTTCTATGAAGAATGTCATTGGAATTTTAATAAGAATTACATTAAATTTGTATGACACTTTTGGTACTATGGCTATTTCCAGAATAGTTTTTAATTATTTTCTGTATTTCAGTTGTATCTGAAGTGATAATTACTTTTTCATCGAGTATTTTACTTCTTTGGGTTTTCTCTCATTTTCTTTTTGTTAGTGTGGCTATCATTTATCAATTTGATTAATTTTTTTCAAAGAACCAATATTTTGTTATGTTAGTTTTTTCAGTTGTTTCTTTTGTTTCAATTTCATTGATTTCAGCTCTGATTTTAATTATTACCAGTTTCCTATTGTTTTTGGTATTGATTTTGTCTTCTTTTTCTAGGGCTTTGAGATGTAATGTTAGGTCATTTATTTTTTGACTTTTTTTCTTTTAATGAATGAGCTCAGTACAATGAACTTTCCTATTATTACTCCCTCCATAGTTTCCCAGAGATTTTGGTATGTTTTATCAGTATTCTGATTTACCTCAAGTATTTTTTCATCTCATCCTTGATTTCTTCTAGTATCCCTTTGTCATTCAGTGGTATATTATTTAGTCACCATGTTTTAGAGTAGCTTCTATTTTAAATTTATCATTGATTTCTAATTACAGTCCATTGTGATCTGATGGAATTCAGGGTATTAACTCCATTTTTTGTATTTACTAGAAGTTGCTTTGTAACATAAGATACGGTCTATTTTAGAGAAAGATCTATGTGCTGCCAAGAAAAAAGTGTACTCACTAGTCAATTGATGAAATACTTAATATATGTCTGTTAAGTCTAAATTACAATTGTATTATTTAGTTCTATAGTTTTTTTATTTAGCTTTTCTTGATACGATCTGTCTAGTAGTGAGAAAGGTGTGTTAAAATCACCAGTATTACTGTGCTGTGGTCTATGTGATTCTTGTAATTGAGAAGGGTTTGTTTGATGTACATAGAAGCTCCACAGTTTGGGACATAAGTATTTACAATTGTTAAGCATTGCTGCTCTATAATTAATTCCCTTCAGTAGAATGAAGTGACCTTCTTTGTCCGTTCTGATTAACTTTGGTTTGAAGTTCACTTTATTTGATGTGAGGAAGGAAATCCCTGTTGTGCAATCCATAAGAGTGATGATTTTTCACATTCTTTCACCATCAATCTGTGGGTGTCTTTGCCTATGAGGGAGTCTCTTAAAGACAGCATATTTGTGGGTCTTGTTTTTAATCTGATCTACAATTCTATATCTTTTGATTGATCAGCTTAGGCCATTAATATTCAAGTTTATTACTGAGATATGACTTGTATTCCCAGTTATTTTGGTTTATTTCTGGCTTTTAATTTGATTTAGATTCTTTTTTCACTATTCCTTTAGTGTAGTTCCTCCATTTGCTGGTTTCTACTTTTTTTTTCACTTCATCCTCATGGAATATTTTATTGAGATTGTTCTGTAGTACAGGATTTCTGATTGTGAATTTTTTTAACTCGCGTTTATTATGGAAGTCTTTATTTTATTTTCAATCTGAAACTTAATTTTTCTGGATATAAAATTCTTTGTTGGCATCCATTTTCCTTCAGAGCTTGAAATATGTTGTTCCATGACCTCTTTACTCTGAGGATCTAGGCTGAGTAATCACATGATGTCTGAATTGGTTTTCCCCTATACATAATTTGCTCTTTTTCTCTCACAGCCTTTAAGATTTTATACATACACTGTATTTTAGTCACTTTTATTATAATGTGTCTTGGTGTGGGTCTGATGCAGTTCTGTATATTTGGTGTCCTGGAAGCCTCCTGTATTTGATTTTCCATTTCATTGTTTAAGTCTGGGAAATTTTCTGATATTTTGCTTTGAAAAGATTGTTCATTCCTTTGGTTTGTACCTCTGCTCTGTCTTCTATCCCAAAAACTCTTAAATTTGTTCTTTCATGTTATCCCATAATTTTTGGAAGTTTTGTTCATGGATTCTTACCAACTTCTCTCCATGGTCAACTATAATTTCAGTATTATATATTTTGACTTCATTGTCTGATGTTCTGTCTTCCAAATAGTCTAATCTGTTGGTGATGCCTTCCACTGAATTTGTAATTTGATTTTTTAATTCCTTTATTTCTAGGATCCCTGCTTGGCTTTTTTCACAATCTCTAACTCTTTATCATTCACTTCATTTTCTCTTTGATTTCCCTCTTTATAGCATCCTTTACATCAGATTAACTATGTACATTCTAAACTATTTCTTGAACATTTCCTCTATTGTGTCATCAGTGACTTCTCTTATGGGGCATCTTGGTTTGTTTGTGGTATTTTGTTCTCTTGTTTTTTCATGTTTCTTCTGTGTTTTCTCATCAAGTTGTATGGATCTGATTCTACCCAGTAGATGTATATTGTCACTGAAGATTTTCAGTATCCCACCTTTAAGAGTGAGACCAATATCAACAACACCCAGTGCAAATAATGTACAGCCTCATATCTAGTAGCTCACAACAAGGTCTCCACTGCCCTCTTGTTATCAAGAGCAATGATGAGTTCAATCATTGTCACAATAAAAACAGAAAATTTGCCAGACAGATTTACGATCTCAAATAGTGAACAACAAAAGAACAGAAACAGTGCAGGACATGGGTTTCATGAGAGAGAAAGAGAGAAGTCAGAAGCAAAAATCCACAGGAGAAATGGAAGAGGAACCAACACAGATTGGTTGTTAGGTGAAGAAAAGATAGAAAGGGAATCTAGGAAGACAGACAAGTGAGAGGAAGAATACATATAAAGAGAAGAAAATAAGAATATAGAGCAGAACTACAAAACACCATGCATATATCACCATCTTCAACAAACTGATGCATAAGAAACACATGGAGACATCTGCAGCAGTGGCCTACAAATTTCTTTTAACCATTTATCATTGCACTTAAAATTTCCTGCTAAATGCAGGCCTAAATATCATGAGTTAAAAATGTAAATTAAAATGAGAAAAAATCATTTATAGAAGAGGTGTTCAACATTACACCAGCCAATGACGTTGTGTCACTTAAATTTACACAATATGCACACTATTCCTAAGAATTACAGATATTAATGGAATCAAAGTTTATCTCTCATTCATCTGGTGCAAATCAGATTTCAAAGTATGAACTTATTTGCTGTGTTCTATTGGAAGCTGTTTCATCTGTAATAGCCACACCAGTGATGATTCCCACTGTGGAACTGAAATGATCATGAGTAAATATAATTACTTGACCTATTTAATAAACATTGTCTGGGGTTCTAAAACAGCACTTGGGTCTACAAATTACATAATGATGAATATGGCAGCACATACTCAGTGGTACCTTAAAGGTAGAAACTTTTCTAGAACACATAGAGCATCCTGAAATGCAGCAGAAAAGATATGGGTAAGGAAAAATGACAAATTGCTGCAAAAACTGAATACAAATCCATTTGTTCTTACTTATCCTCTCATGCATTGCTTTGATAATGCAATTTTGTTAGAAGTATTTTTTTTCTAAATCTTCGAAAGCTTAGATGCTCAAGCTGTTAGCCTGAGTTGCAAATGTCTTTTATTTCTTGTAAGAAATTAGTATTTTTTAAAACTTGAAGTGAAGTGCTCTAAATAAGTCTATAATTAGAAAATAAAACACTTACTGCACTTGGACTATGGTGATTGGCAGTAAATGATTTGTAAGATTTAATACACATAGAATTACCATAGAAAAGTAGTAAGAGGAAGACATTAAGCTGCACTTTTTATCATAACTTTAATTTGTATACTCTTAAGCATCATAAAATGATAAGAATTTTAGAAAGTGAATATGAAGATAATTATTCACTCATCTCATCTCATCTTTGAACAACTATGCTAACCCATTTAGTCATGATGGATAATGAAAATGCAATACTATTTACTTTTATCAAAATTTTACTATTTAATTTTATCAACACTTTATCAAAAGTGTTTAAGTCAAACTCAAAAAAAACAAAGACTGAATATTTTCTCTTATATGAGGAAGCAAATTCACAATAAGGGGGAGATAGGGAAGAATAGAGTTACTTTATATTAGGTAGAAGGAAGTGAATGGAGGGGAAGGGGTGATAGTAGAATGAAACAGACATTATTACCTCATGTACATGTATGACTGCATGACTGATGTGATCCTGCAATATGTATAATCATAAAAATGAGAGATTACACTGTACATATGTATGATCTATCAAATTGTATAAGTGCATTCTACCGTCATGTACAATTAATTAGAACGAACAAAAAAATTAAAATTCAGTCATAAAAATGTGTTTGTTCTGCAAAATTGCCAGATGGTAAGAACATATTTGGAATATCAGACTTTTGGTACAATAGTAATGAATGTTAGTCTTCTACTTCAAACCAATAAGATGTTAGAAAAGAAATATTCAATAATTTGAGGATCTTTTAATATTTTATCAAAATGTGGTAAAACATGGTACTAGTTACCAAAGACCAAGTATGACAGACAGGGTGACTACCTACTAGCAAACTCATTTGCTCACTGTTCAGCACATTAGAAATAGAAAATCAAACGTTCTGCCTGTGGCTAGCAGTTATACCTGACTCTGATGAATAGAAGAGCTATAGCAATTTTCAGCATGTGCCTAGCTCTGAGTTCCTCCATTTTGTAAAGCAGCACTTTGCCATGTTTTGAATATGAATTACTGTTTTGAATATGAATAACAAGGTAGAATGATTCTACACCTTGCTTGTACAATTAAACAACCATATTCTGTACAGCAGAACTATAAGTAGTAAACTGAAAAATTGATTGTGTTACTAAATTTAACCACCTTAAAGTTATTGAATTAAACCAGCAATATAGATGCATGGACTTATCAATAGGCCTGCTAGCTTATCAAATATACCAGAGCACCAAGGGAATCAGCCCCCTCAGCTGAGACCCATGAAAGTGGAAGCAACTCAGAACTGGACATGGCTGCACACTGACCCCATTTTCTGGTCACTCATCAACAGTCATGCTCAGGAAAATTGCCATAGCAACAAATCTCTGATTCTCTGTCCCTGGGAGTCAACTCAGAATGGTTTCTCCTGCACAGGACAATAAAACATGACTCCTCTGATTGACTCTTTAAGTTGATACTGTGAAACTGCTCACCATCAGAACTCTTGCCTTGACAGTCCTGAGGAACTTATTCCTTAAAACCCTTATCTAATAATCAACTACAGTGACTCTGAATTTATATATGCTTTATGCCTTTGCTGTTATCACAACATTCTGTGTATACACACACACACACACACACATATATATCTTTATGTGTGATGTGAGTGTTACATATATTAGAAATTTAAAAAGGAATGGAATAAAATAACTGTGATTGCCTTAGTCATGACACCAAAAGAATCACTAGCATTTTTGGTGAATTGCAATAGATGAAAATGATATAGCTTTGAGTTTATGATTATTCAATAGATCCCAACAACATGGAAAGAAACAATGAGGTTTGGTGAATGTTAGTAGGATAGCTCATTTATGACATGGCTGTAGATCTTTCCAAATGCTCTAGGGATAAATCAATCCTTGCCTCTTCTACTTTCTGGTGTTTGCCCTCAGTCCTTGGAATTCTCAGACTTGGTATTCTCTTTATGTCTTTACATGGTCTTTCCTTTGTGTATGTGTTTATGTCCAAATTTTCATCTTCCTTTTGGACACTGGTAATGGTTTGTGGCTTCCCTGTTTCAGGATGACTATATCTTTCCTTACTTATGAGCAAACACTCTATTTCTAAATAAAGCCAAATTCACAAGTTCCAGGTAGGCATGAATCTTTGGGAACACCATCCAATCCTGTACAAACAGGAAAGGTTAAATATTCTGTTCAGTTCCCTAGTTTTGTGAATGTTTTTCAATAAGCAAAATTCCCCACTGAAATATTCACCTACATCTAAGATAGAACATTTCTACTGCACTAATGGAGGAATAAGAATACTGTTTCTGTGACCAGTGATACATACTTTAAGATTCCCATACAGGAGGAAGTCCACAACTACTTACCTCTGATGAAACATAAAAGAATTCAAAGCTATAGGTAAATGGTGGGTATCATTATATTTGGCTGAAAGCCTGAGATTTTAACTTCCTTTGTTATTGTGGAAAAATATTTCCTTTTATGGAATAAGTTAAAAATAATATCATGAAAAATCTGTTCTCTGAAAACACTGTCCAGAATTTTCTAAAACTCCATCTGTATTATTAATGCTATTTTAAGAGCTAGAAATCACAATGTGTCTTAAAAAGTCAAACTCATATAGAGAGTCAGTGGAGCCTAGAGAAAAAAATGTGGGTGTGAGGTAACAGACACAGCCCTTCTGAGAGAGACAGAGGGTGACTGCATAGTTGTGTGCCCTTGAAGTTGACACTGAAGGGGAGTATTTTTTGAAATTGGGTTCTTTCAACAGACTCAGTTTTAACAAATAGTATTTTTTAAAAAGTCACTAATAATAACTCACAAATGGCTCATATTAATAATATAATACATAAAGTGCCTAATATAGTGTTTTGTACTTTGATTGATGTCCAAGTATAAAGTTTTTTTAGATGAATTTAGTTATATACTTAATATTATGGAGTTGTGATTATAGCTCCAATAAGGTTTTTTAAATGGAACTTATTGTATATTCAATAATATTTTTGTAATAACAGTAATATTGTAGTTAGCCAAACATGAACAAATAAGTTGTTACTCAGTTACTGATATTTTGTACAAATCCTTAGTTTTAGGCATATATGGGCAAAAATTAACATTTGGTAAGATATTTTGTATTAAGAGAAATTAAAGAACAATAAATAATGTGGAACTGCAAATCCCATCCATTTGTTTGATTAGCAAAGGAAATAAAATTCTACATAGCAGAAAATATTTTTTTTAATTTTTTGTAGTTGTAGGTGGACAGGATGCCTTCATTTTTTTTATTTATTTAGTTTTCCTTCTTTAGAAAAGCTACACTTTAATCACTTAGTGTTACAATGAAAATAGGTACCTGAAGACCATCTTGAATATTCTCAGCTGTACAAAAGATATACAAAACTCCCAGGCAACAGCTGATGGTGGTGAGGCCTGCTGTCTCCCTCTCTGGCATTGTCAGGGCAGTCCCCTGCCTCCCAGCATCGCCAAGTACCACCTCTGATCCCTCAACCTTGTGGGGTGGAGCGTGTACTAGCAGGGGGACAAACCCTCACACTCGGTCAGTAGAATTTCTTTAAGAAAAAATTAAAAATTAAAAGTTTAACAGGCACTAAAACTGGGAAGTGATAACTCTTCTGGTTAACTTTAATATTCAAAACTCTAATACTGAATCCAAAAAAGTATCTTAAATCACAAAAATATAATCCATATTAAAATATAAAAATAAGCCCAAAACACTCCAGAGAAAAGATCTAAAACTTAAACAACCTGGGGCTCCACTGTGGGTGACTGGGCACAGGCAAGGACCTCACCCTGCCAGCATTTACCCCATGGCTGCTTAGCCAAGCCAGAAAGCCCTTGTCCCTGGGAGTTCTAATGCAGTCAGGGCCAGTGGAATACGCAGGTGGCCCTCAGGACACGTTGGTCATGGGCTTGTACTTCTTGAAGTGCATCCCCTGGCCTGTGGCGTAGTTCATCTCAAACATGGTGTCCACCAGCTTTGTGGTGCTGTCCTGGCCACCAGCCTTGGGCAGGTTCTCCGTGTGCTCACTCAGCTTGATCTGGATCATGTCCCCTTGGTCCTGGCATGGGTTCTCATGAAGGGCAACTTCTTAGGCTTCTGCTGGGCAGTGGCTGGGTCTGTGGGACCACCATGGTCACCAGGGGCATCTGAGGGGCTAGGGTGACAGCTGGGGGTGTGGTGGGCATCAGGGGCAACGTGGGTGCTGCAGGTGTGGGCACAGCAGGGCTCAGGCTGCTATTGTACATGGGTGCCCTCTGCTTAAACTGTGCTGGCAGTGTGGGACTCAGGGTGCTGGGCTCCACGGGTGGCCAGGGTGGCTTGCAGGCTGGTTTCCCAGGAAGTTGGTGCTGGGGGAACCTCGGAGCTGGGGACATAGGAGGAGGCTGGAACCATGCTGGGTGTGAAGGGCAGGTAACTCGTGGAGGGCAGTTCAGACTCACTGTTCAGAAACCCAAGTTTCTGTGTGGACACCAGGCCAGCTGTGTAGTACGGGGTGGCGTTCTCCACCACGGTCTCCTCCTTGGCTGGCTTTTCCACCACTTCTGCTCCTCTTCGCCTCTCAGCCAGCACCGACCATATCCAGGTCATAGATGTCGAGCAGCTTCATGCCCCTTTCTTTCTGCAGTGGGGTCCTCAAAGGTGGGATGGGGTCCAGTTTCCTGCAGGGCTGAAGACACTGGGCGTGGTAGGGTTTCTGAAGGGTCCCTGCTATGGGATGCTTTTGAGCGGGGTTGTTGTGTTCATGTTGCGGAGCAGCCCCCGGCCCTTGGCATGAACGGCACCCCTGCGCTCCTCTTCAGCTGCTGTGCGGTCTCCATGGACTTCTGTAGCCGCTCCTCCCGCAGTGTGGCACTCTTGGGCTTCTGCTTTAACTGAAAATGCTTCGCGGGTGGAGTGAGGGGTTCAGCAAGGGTGGTCAGGGGGTTTTTATCCAGGCATTCCAGGGGCAGCATGGCAACACCTCACACTCGCCCACCTTTCCTCTAAGTTCTCCTAAAGTATCTCGAATGTTGGGGTTCTGTTCCTCAAGGTCAAGGTTAAGGGACCTCTTGTCAGGAAAGGACTTCAGAATGTCAGCAACCATGAGGGCCCAGGGGTAAGAGTGCAAGGTGGCAAGCTGGACGATCTCCATCAGGCCATCCTTCATCTCGTCCACTGTGCAGCTCGGGCGGCGCAGCGTCGGGAGCAGCAGCTTGAGCTTCATAGCCAAGGAGAGGCGGTGGAAGCAGAGGCGGATGTTGTCTATGACGGTGGTCATGAGCAGGGTCGCGATGCGGGGCGGTGCCCACAGCTCATACTGGGCGCTCAGCTTGTTGTGAAGCCACAGACCCAGTGTCGCTCTCCCGCATGGACGCCATCCTGGGGCCTTGTTTATTTTTCTGTGGTGCTAGGGATTGCTCCCAGTGCCTCACGTATGCTAGGCAAGCACTCTGCCACTGAGCCACAGCCACTGCCCAATATCGTAAATTTTAAATGAGTTTTTTCTCTACTAATAAAAATGTTAACCCTTTACAATTGTCATTTTAAATATATGACTCTTGCTAGAAAAGAGATGTCCTGAACTTACTAACTGTTAAAACAATAGGTTATATGTTTACAGTGCCATCAATTCACTGGATCAGAACCTCATTGCCTGAGCAAATTTTACCTATGATTTATATTAGACTTGGTATTCTGAACAACACTTATTACCCTATCAGACCTAATAGCTAAACAAACCTTGTTGCATCTGATCAGTACTTTTTGTAGATTGCAGACTTAGCCTCTCCATTTCTAAAACTCTGTGATTTGCACTTCTATAAGTTTACTCTTAAAATACAAATGACATGAACTCTCTCCATCATGTTTCTACCTTTCCAAATTGTTCTCTGCATTTCCCCCAGAAATAACTTTTTAAACTCCATATCTAATTACTAAAATGTTTACTTAAATTTATTCAAAGATTGCCTTTAAGGATCAGAAATAAATTCAAACTTTCTTAACTGTACTGCGATTTTAAAAAATCTTCATATATTGAAAATATTTATTTTTATTGATTGATCGATTTATACATCTGTGAAATGGTCACAACAATCAAGGTAATAAATGCCCATACTTCCAAACTCCTTTGTTATTATTTTCACTGTTTTGGGATTTTTTTTGGTGATAGAAACACTATCTAGTGGTATACTTTCTTTAAAAAATTGTTAAAGTGACTATATATTTTTGCTCACTGTTGGAATACTATAGTTCAGGAGATCTCCAGAACATATTCATCTTTCATAAGTATCTATTACACTGAACAGGTCTCCATCAATATGACACAACATTCACAGAAAGAAGGATAAAATCTCATGATCATCCTAAAAGATGTAGAAATAACATTTGAAAAACTTCAATACTATTGATGGATTAAAACATTCAGTGAATGAGGTATAAAAGTAATTTACCTAAACACAATAAAGGCCACATATGAAAACTCATAGTTAACCTCACGCTCAAAGGTGAAAAAATGAACACATCCCCTAGATGATCAGGAAAAAATAAGAATGCCCACTCTTACATCTTCCACTTTACATAGAACAGGACATTCTAACCAGAAAAGTGGACAAGGAAAATAAAAGGCATCCAAAGTGCAAGAAAAAACAAAATTATCCCTGCTTGCTGATGAAAAGATCTTCTCGTCCTTCAAGAACTTGCATACACACACACACACACACACACACACACATATATTACACACATGCAGTTTGTACTTAATATATATTTCATATGTGACAGTAGGTCACAGTGTGTTTAATGGGAACAATCACAAATTTTGCAGAGGCAGGTTGAGATCACATAATAAAAACATTACACCTCAAGGACAGAGAATTTTAGTTGTCAATACAAGTGACTTAATATAACTGAAGGATTTTTAAATATAACTACATATTAGGAAGTTTTATGAGAAAATAATGACAAAAATAAACTGGAGAAGAGCAAAGTTACAAATGAGAACAATCAGAAGATACCAGCATTAGTGTAGGCCATGTGAAACATACTTGAACTGAAAAAGTGGCAGTTGGAAAGGTGATCATTTGGACTATTGTATTGTATTTTCTTCATTTTTCCCTGCATGATTTGAGTGTTTTCTCAGCTACGTATCCTTGTAACCTTTGAGGGGTATTATAATAAGTTCAGAAAATTTAGGAGTTTTCGCCTATGTAGCAAAATTGGAATTCATCTGTGAAACATTCTTCACAACTTCCTTTTTCCTTGTTCTTTTTTTTTTACGGTTTTATCTGAAGAACATATTTCATATTTATGAATGGAATTCTTCCCATTAACTTTGTCAAGTTTCAAAATTTAAATGGAATTTCAAAATTGAAGGCTATGAAAGATTTTATAACCCAGAATTTGCTATTCCAGTGTTCTAATTGTACTTAACACTACTGTTTACTTAAAGCTTATGAAGATCCAGCTGAGAACTTTAAATGCAGTATGTATTTCAATTCTCCACACAATGTAGAGTTATAAGTCCTATCTTCAGAAATGAGAAAGTGAAGGCAGGTTATCAGTGATGTAACTTGACAAAATCATGTAAATAACAAGCACTAAAGAAGGAATTTGAGCTTAAGTCAAACAATAAACACTGTGGGCTTAATTACCAAAAACTACCAACTGATAACTACCCACATTCCTGAACCAGGATATATGTATACATTATCTGATTAAGTTAATTATGAGTGCAGAAGTGGAAATTATAAGACCAGGTTTTTAGATTTGCCATGACAGAAGTAACAGTTTATGACTGATTTTGTACATTTGTTGAAGTGAATCTAACAAGTTTTATGTAGGGAAGGTGAATGTATTTGGATAATGGAAATATGGTTCTGATTATTTAATATTTTTCCTACTTAGAATGGCAAGCATAAATTATTTTAAACACTCATGCAAATGTGTAGTATTTTGTTTTCTGTTTTATGATTATTTTTTTGTTTTTGTTTTTTGGTGCTGGGAATCAAACCCACAGCCTTGTGATTGCAAGGCAAGCACTTTACCGACTGAGCTATCTCCCCAGCCCTATGATTATTTTTAATACAATGCCTGAGTGGTAAATAAAGAACTTATTCTTCATAAGACCACTGAAATTTTTTCTCAATTAATAAAAATATTACAAGTAAATTCATTTGAGGCGATCATGCAGATAAACATTTAAATATTCATGTTTTCATTCGTGGAACTGTTTTTTTATTTTGATATTTAAAAAAGTAAAAACATTTTACCTATAAATAACCTGCAATTATGGTAGGTAATGTGATGAAACATAGTTTCTCTGTATTTAAATTTTAAACTTACAAGAAAAAAATTAAAATAAAAAAATAAGACTAAGATTTTATGACCTAGAAACATAATATTTTGTTACAGGCAGAAAAGCACATTTTCAAGAATAAGAAATTTGTATTGTGATTCTCTTAGAGAAAAATTACTGCACAATGAGGACATTAAATAAGAGGCTATATGAAGGGCCTCTCGCCATGGATAACCCGGAAAATGTCTTTCAGTGAGTGTCGGCCTGGTGGGGTGGGCAAGGCGCTGTGGTGATTCTGGACTCTGGGTCCGAGGAACTGGGGCAGTTAGGGCTCCGTTCCGCAGCCTGTGTGCCCTCCACACGGACCTGCCTGAGTTTCTGGGCTTTCGGGCGACAAGGCTGCCTACCTCACTGGGTCACCGAGGAGCTAGTGGGTGGCCCTCGCCGAGACCCCAGCGTCCTGGGATCTGCGGCCACACCGACCGTTTGGGGGCATTGAGGCAAACTGAGAGTCCCTCAGAGGTCTCGCTCTCTCTTCTCTTGAGGAGCCAGGTCGCGCAGCGCTGTCCAGCCCATCCTGACAATGCCCCGCATGATTTAAGTCACTTATTAAAAAATTCTACTCCAGAGGAATGTTTGATGCCCAAGTGCAAAGCTACAAAGGAGATGACCCACTTGGTGAATGGGAAAGCTACATGCAGTGGGTAGGAGAGAATTTTCCTGCTAATAAAGACTACTGGATGGATAATGCTATTAGAACATTCAATGAAGGAATTTTTAGATAAGAAGAGATACCACAATAACCCAGGATTCATCATTTATTGTTTAAAATTCGCTGAATACAACAGAGACCTTCATCAGTCACTGGGGGGAACCCAGGCATCTCCTCTGTACAGATCCTGGGCAGAGCATCTGGAAGCCCAGGGAGAGCTGCAGCAGGCCAGTGTTGTATTTTTGGAGAGGAATTCAAGACCAGGCTGAACCTTGAAAGCTCTTGCTACAGCAGTGCAGGTTGTTTCAGACACGCCTCACTGAAACCTATTTGCCAACTCAAGCTAGAACCTCAGGACCTCTGCGTAATGCTTCAATTTTAAACCAAATGGTAACCTCAAAATCAAGTCAAGGAAAGAACTCAGCCTCTGTCTCTAAGAATCAAGCTTCAGAACCATCTGGAACAATAACTTTAGCTTGTGACAAAGAGTCAAATATAGAACAAAGGGTAATCACGATTTCTAAATCAGAGTACTCTGCACACTCATCTTTGGCAGCCAAAGCTGATGTTCAGCAGGTCATTACGTGTTGCAAGGAAAAGCTTATTCATGTAGAATCAGAATTTTCCTTTGAAGAACTGAGAGCCCAGAAATACAATCAACAGAGGAAGCATGAACAATGGGTAATTGAAGACAGACATTATATGAAAAGAAAAGAAGCAAATGCTTTTAAAAAACAGCTGATAAAGCAGAAAATGATGAGCTTCATAAGAAGTTGCATCAAGTGGTGGAGCTGTCTCAGGAGGACCTGCCCAGTATCCAGGAAAGACCTGAAGTACAGACATGCTCTTGCCTGGGCATCCTGTGCCCAGCAGTGGGGTTTGTTGGCTCTCTATGCTGTGTTTTATAGTTAATTCTGTTGCTCATAACATTCCAAAAATTTCAAAATACATGACCCAGAAAGAAGTTCAAAATAAAGAATGAGCGAAAGAAAAAAAAAAAGAGAGAGAGAGAGAGAGTCTATGTGAAGGACGACAATTCACTTGATTCAGTCATGTGACTGCAAAGCTTTGTAAAAATTACTTTGAAACACATTGACTGCCAATGTTCACTTTAAACCTTTATTATAAGTAAAAAGAATTTGTGTATTTTTGCTTAATTCTATGAATTTTTTTTCCTGATGCATGACTATGAACTCATATCTTTTCTAGAAAATTTAGAATATTGACAGATTGAAATTTCAATTCCTTTAATGGGAGTAAAGAAAATAGAACTTTCTCACATGGGCCCCTCCTTTGGGTCAAGATTACATTTTCCTTCTCTTATATATTCAGTCAATATAGCCTTATTAAGTCTTCCTTCAAAATCCCTCTTAATTTAATTACTTTTCCATTATTTTTTCACTTTTTTTGTCAGGAGTTCCCAAACTTTTGATCAGTGGTTCCCACCAAGGTGATTTTGATCACAAAGAAATTTTTGGCAAGACCTAGAGAAAGTTTTGATGATCGCAAATGGGTAGAGGGTACTATTATAATCCAGTTGCTGGAGGCCAAATATGATGCTAAATATCTATAATGCATAGGGAAGATCCTTGCAACAAAGAATTATCTCATCAAAATGGCAATAGTACTAAAGTAGAAAAGCTCAAACTTAGAGTATCGCAATAAATTCATAAACTTACTCCTGCTTCAGTCCCCACTCTCTTAGAAATAATTCAGTCAGCTGGGCATGGTGGCACTTGTCTGTAATCCTAGCAACTCTAAAGGCCAAGGCAGGAGGATTTTGAGTTCAAAGCCAACATCAGCAAAATTGAGGCACTAAGCAACTCATTGAGACCCTGTCTCCAAATAAAATACAAAACGGGACTGGGAATGTGGCTCGATGGTCAAGTAAAACTGAGTTCAATCCTTAGTATCCCCTCCAAAAGATAAGTAAGTCTTGTCATACTAGTTACTGTTTGATATTGAGCTATTTATAAAATATCCTAGAAGAGATATTTATTAGACTAGTAAGAATCTAATGCAGGTGTCAAGAGGAAAATTATTTCTGGAGATATAAATTTAGAGGTGAATGAAGTAAAAGGGTGATAGGTCAAAATAGAGAAATAATGAAAACTTTTCTTGAGAAAACCTATTGAAGGAAAGGAGGCCATAAATATTTATATATAAGAGGATAATGAAGACAGAAAAGTCAAAAAATTTTAAATAGCTAACAACTGAGAAAGAACCATGAGAGTAGAAGAACAGCTCTTGATAAGGCATGTGGTCCATCACCAACTCCTTCCATGAAGTGACACTCTTCAATATCCCCTTTCTACCTTTTCCAAACATGTATTTATTTTTATTTAAAATTTATTAAATGATACATGATGATTGTACATGTTAGGGGGCCCACAGTATGACATTTTGATATGTGTGTACAAATCAGGGAATTAGAAAATCTGTCACCTGATGTGTGGATTATATCTTTGTGTTGAGGACATTCAAATTTCTGTTGTCTCTTTTGAAATACATAAATTATTGTTGACTATAGTCACCTTAATATGCTATGAAAATATTACTTAATCTCTCCCATCTTTGATTTTTTATCTGTTTCCCAATCTCTCTCTATCCGTCCCCCACCATCCTACCATTTCAAGCCGTGGGAGGCCACCATTCTCTATCATTCTAAGATGAATATTATTTTAGCTTTCACTTTATTTGAGAATATGTAGTATTTTAACCCCTCTGTTTATTCCCTTTTTTAGAAAACCCTTCAAAGTAATAAAACCAAAAGAGGAGCAACCAAGTTCTTTAAACAATGTGAAAATCTAAGGCTTATACAATAGAGTTTAGGGGATGCATGAGTACACATACAATTTCATCTAATTGTTAACTTTGACACTTTCAGTCCCCCTCTTGATGCCTCAAGGATGTTCAAGAAGTGAAATTGAATTATTCCATCAATCATTCCTAGGAAGTATTTTAAATGAGCCCAAGCAAAGGGGCAGTCTTTTTCTTAAAATAACAAAGAAAATTGCTTTGACAAGAGTTGGGCTTATAAACATTTTGACCAACACACTGACTTTTGGCAATTTTAAAATTACCAGATATTCATATTACACCTGCTTATTAGTATGCAGGCTTTAATGAATCTTATAGTGCTGTGTTGGGTGAAAAATCTATCTCAATATTTAACCCAGGGACTGGGGAGATAGCTCAGTCAGTAGAGTGCTTGCCTTGCAAGCTACAAGGCCCTGGGTTTGATCCTCAGCACCCAAAAAGAAAAAAAAAATTAACCCAAATTTTCCCAAGCAGAAATAAAAAGTTTTATTTGTATTACATTTTGCCTGCATTAAATACTGTTTAAATATTTTTACTTCATTTATTTGTTAAATGTATCTAGTGACTTACCTAGCCAAATAAATAAACAATTCAGAAAATAAACCAATTTCCAAGTGTAGATTTATCTACATAATTAGAAGGTATTGAATTACCTATTTAATTGCTCAAAGAGAGGTGAAGATTTTCTGTTTTTTTATATGATCACATTCTCTTTTATATTCCTGAAAATGTGTAGTGCAAATATAGATAGTAAGAAGGGAAAAAGAAACATATATGCTAGCAAATTCCAAGAAAGCATAATTTGAGTTGATAAAAACTTACTATCATATTTTGTTTTTCTTGTCTGTAACCCTCAACACATTTATTTGACAAATGATGATTTATACTATACATAAGAAATGAAAATGAATTAAATTATATATCACACATATTCATTTATTTTTGTGTTATAAACTTACTGACCATCTGTTTACAAGATGCAGAGTTTGTCATCAAAACAGCACTTATGGAGCTGGAAATCTAGGGGGATGGAAATCAAAGAGCCTAGCACACAACTAATTATTTTACCAAAATTCTAATAAATATTTGAGAAAATTACAAGTTGCTGTGAGAGCATATATGATAGATCATAATCTTACTCTACAGACTCAGATAGAGCTTTGTCAACTAGATCACAAATAGATTAAATTATAATGTGCTTGAAACAGTTGGTGAATAAAAGTGCAAATATTCTTTCAGGAAGATGAAAAGGAATGATACAATGTCCTCAGAAAGAAAGCATAAATTATTAGAGTCACTGGGAAACATTACTGGAAAATCATGAGGTATATATTAGGCTGGGGCATTATTAGAGATAAAGTTAAAACAATAAGCAAGGACCAAACTACATATATTTCCTTAATCTACTTAATATAACAATGGAAGTATTTTAGCAAAAGAAAGTCATTGAAATTTTGAAACAGTGTACTGAGCTGGTGGGGGGACATCCATATTTCCATTGCATGCATGCTACTTTTCTGTAGTGTGGAAAGCAAATTCCAATGACAAAAGATTGTATTTAGAGAAATGACTAAGAAAGAAAACAGCTCTTCAGGGAGAAATTAGGTGGAATGTTCTACCTTATGTCAGAAATGATGTGAATGAGGAAACAATTATTTCCAATTTATTAGGAGTTGAGAAAGACAGAACTTGAAAACAGTCTATAGGCTATGATTTTAAAAAAATGGTGTTAAATCAAAATTCTGGAAACCAAGAGATCTCTAAAGGGGAAAAATATAGATAAAAAGGATTCATTGAGCCATAAAAAATGCTAGACCAAAGGACTGGTCCTGAGACACACTCCCTGAGCCACCAGAAGTATGGTAAGTAGCACTTGGGAAAGTGCCTACCAGCTCTCGTAAAA
Source organism: Sciurus carolinensis (assembly GCF_902686445.1). Lineage (NCBI taxonomy): Eukaryota > Metazoa > Chordata > Mammalia > Rodentia > Sciuridae > Sciurus > Sciurus carolinensis. The sequence continues at coordinate 92,039 of NW_025920123.1, read as the reverse complement.
TAAAAATTTAGGGAGAAGAACATACATTGCTCACCTTGAACCTATCTTGGCTCCAGATGAGAACAGAAGGAAAATGCAAAGTTAAATTTTGAGAAAAGGACAAGTTTGGGAATGTAAGAATAGCTGCTCCTTCTTGACTGGTAAGAATGTAAGAAGAAGGTGAAGCACCTCGGTGGTCATCCTCCACCTAGAGGATTTTGAATGGAGGGCTGAAACATACACATGAGTGACAAACAGTTCTTTTTTGCTCTGTTGTTGCTGTTCTTTTGAAACTGTTGATTGAATTGCTTTTTTAACATCTCCTCTCTTCCATTCTCTGGCTTATAACAAAACTAAGACATTTCAGAATTTTTTTAGTATTAGTGGATATTGTTAATTTTGTGTCCTACAAACTAGATGTTTAAAAGTATGAATCAATAAAATAGGGCCAACCTTTCCCTTTAAAAGTTTATATTAGAGTAGAAGGAGTTTCTGTGTAAATTATGCATGGGTTGTAATTAGATGCCATTTACAAGTGGACATATGAAAGATGGGGAGAAAAGGTGGAATTTAATATGTATTTAAGTATTTTTGCTTAAAGTTAGTACATAAATGAATGAATAAAGACTTTTCACAAATTTGTTTCCAAGACAAGCAGAACATACTTATTAGTGAATAACAGAAAATGCACAAATAAGTTACTTTTGAAACATCATCTGGAAACATCAAGGAAAGATTTAAAATAAAATGACTATAAAGCATGAATAAAAATGTGGAAAAATACAATAAATTGGAAAGGAAGTGCAAGAATTTATGAAATTATATTGAGACCTGAAATCACTTTCTTTAAAATTTCAAGAGTTTTCTCTGAATGTATGATACACTGAGATTCATTAGAAATTTTATTCATACTTATGTCTATGTTGACTTCATAATTTAAAAAAGTGTACTTTGTATATATGTTCCTTTCAGTATTTCCTTTAGAACATACCATGAAAATAGTAGGTTAATGAGACTTGTAAGGAGGGGCATAGTTATTTTTTATTGAACCACTATGAATAAATACATAAGAAAATATAATTAAAATATCATAACTTATTTATTAAATATAAAAATACATTTCATAGATTACACAATAAGAATATTTCTTTTAAATTAACATTCTTTAATGTTATACATTATCCAGTAATACTTCTTACTAGTTGTATCTTATTTTAATTCATCTTGTCCTATTCTATTTGCTATGAGACATTAACTGTAATATTTTAAGTATAATAAAATTATATTGGGATATATGTATTTTTTCAATTCAAACCACATTCTTCTTTAATTTAATAATCAATTTTATTTATCCATAATTTACTTTACTGAAAATAGGGCATAGTGATATTATATATCAACAACTTAAGACCTTTTGATAGAGAAAAAATATGTTTTGATTTTGAAAAATGTTTTTATGGATAAGAGCATCTTATGTACGTTCACATTAAGGTACTCATTCTATGGTAAATTCTTGAGCATGCAATTATTTTATTTTTTAAACTTTTTATGTTTTGTTCTACTTAGTTGTACATGACAGTAGAATGCATTTATACATTTTGATAGATCATACACAAGTAACGTGTAATCTCCCATTCTTCTGATTATACATATTGCAGGTTCTTATCAGTCATGCAGTTGTGAGTATTTCCTTATTTGTCCATTGTTGAATGTGAGGTATTTAAGTCCCCTAGTATATTGTAATGCAACCAAGCCCTCTCTTCAGATCTACTGATATGTGCTTACGTATTTAAGTGCTATAATGTCAACATCACATATATATATATATATATATATATATATTTATCATCATTATCTTTCAGATAAAATGATTCCTTTATCAGTCTGTAATGACCATCTTTGGTCTTTGTCTCTTTTTATACTGCATGGCTTAAAGTTTTTTTTCTTATTTAAGCATAGCAAATACTTTGCTGTTTTGCCTGGTTTGGTTTCAAATTTCATTTTCTAACTTTGTGCATTCTTAAATTCACATGAGTCTCTTGTAGGGATTGTAAAGATGAATCTTTTGGATAGATGTCCAATCATTTTGTTTATTTAATTGGAGAATCCGATCTCTTTTATACATCTTTTCAAAAAGACAGATGTACCAGTTTTAATATTCTGTAGCAAAACCTTACTAATAGAGGTGGAGTCTCTTCAATTATTATCAATAGTGAAAATTCAAACTTCTTATTTTTAATTGATATTTAGCTTATAGTTGCCTATTAATTTTGCAGACATTAAGAAAATAAATTTTGTCATACTTTTTTATCTTATGTGCTTAATAATATTATCTCCCTTTTATTGAGTAGTTATTTAAATCTACTTGTCAGACATGAGAGTAGTACTGATCATCACCATTATGATCATCATCATCCTTACTTTACATTCTTTTAACCAGTATTTATTTTTTGTGGGTCAGACTCATGCACAACTCTAGAGAAAGAGAATACATATTCAAGTACTCAGTCCTTGGGTCAAGAAAGCTTAGCAAGACCCAGATATGAGTCTGAGGGACCAAATTTTCCTCAGTGTTTTCACCTAGGAGACAACAAAGACCCAAGCCAGCCCTATGTCTACAGAGCCTGTTAGATGCCTCTGAAGAGGGTCCAGGCATGGCTTTTCTGTTAGCCTCCCTGATGATTTTCTCAGTGGCCCAGTATCCTCAGTGCCCACTGGAATCTTGAGGTTCAGAGGGGGTGCTGGGTTTGAAACCATTTTAGGCCACCTTCCAGACCCTCAGTGACATCAACTTATTCCTACCACAGGGTCTTTGCATAAGCTGCTCCCTGGGCCTTCATGATTTGAGACTTCTTATGCTCCCTCTGGCCTCTGTGGAAACACCACCTTCCATGCTGCCATTCCTGACTATGCTGCCTACCTCCCCTTTACCCTGCTGCTGTTCTTCACTTCCTCAGGGAAGTGAATCTCCAATTTTATATCCATGATGTCTTTTTTTTTTTTTTTTTTGCAGATCCCACCACTCAAATGGGAGCCAGAAGGGTTCAAGATGGTAACCGTGCTATTCACCAGTGGCCCCATTGCTGAGTATGAAGCCTAGCATATAAGTCTTCAATAAAATACCTGGTGAATAAATTTAGTGATCTGAACACTCAGTACTCTAAGTCTCACAGTGCTGGGAGGCTTAAATGAGTGAATTGATGTAAAGTGTTTAGAAAGTTCAGTCCCATGTTCATTAAATGAGCTGGGGCTGACCACAGGCAGTGCACAAGGCCTGACCTAGAAGAAACTTCCACAATGGGCAATTACTATTAATGAGTTGTCCTTATTATTTATCCTGTGTAGATAGCACAGAGTAGGCACTCTGTAAAGCTGTGAACTACCAAACAGACACAGCCCTGGAATAGGCACAGAGACAAAGGATGCAACTGCCACCAGAAGCATCCAGGGTGGTCTGATGTGGTGAGAAAAGCAAGACTCAGAGAGATAAACTGCCCCAAGGGCACCCAGTACTCTGAGGTCACCTAGCACAGGAGCTCTGGTCTTTATTTTCCTGTCATGGCCATGTGTCCCTGAGTAGATTTCTTTGATTGTGGACTTTGCTACATTTGCATAAAGGATCTGGGGCCTCCAGCAGTGTTGAAGAGGTCAGGTACACCCTTTGTGCCTAATCCTGGACTCAAGCCTGTCCCATGGTGATCTGGAGTTGCAGAATAATCTCAATAAAAATACAATTCCTAATTTAGTTTTCCTCTTGAGAGAAATACAATTTCCCTCAAACTCAAGTATTTGAACTGCTGCCTTCGGATATCTTTTACAATAACTTTGCAGGTGGTTATCTCAGATGTACTGTACAATCTGTAACATGGTTTTCAGAAGATGATGGCAGTAAGCATTTATGATAGTTTTTAATGTACTGATAGTACAAAACTCACAAGCATCTCAGGTCTTACATAAAACAGATGTGTTAGATTTATGTCTTGAATACAGTGACTGAAATTCAGTATTTACCCTTTCAAATCCTAGAAATTAAGTAAACAGGAGAAACAAAAGCTCTAGTTTTAGAAAAATTGACACTCTTTACACATCAAATAAAGGTATAGATGGGCACAGGTGAGAGGGATCCTGCAGGAAGAACCTGAAAGAACACACATGTCATAAAGAAATATAAGCATTTCCAAGAAGGGAAAGAGCTGACAATAAACTTCTTTATAGTGAAGGGTTGGCCCTGTTGTTTATCACAGGAATCTCCAAAATGCATGGCCTAAAATATACAAATGTATAATAATAATTTGTGACCTGGAAGAAGATTAACAATAACACATTTATTTTTTTTCCTCTCTAGAAGAACCAAATAAAATTGCAGAACACAAAAATGGTCAAAAGAAAATTTCCTTGGGCAAAATAGGAAAACTTGGAATAGTGCTCTAGACTTTTCATCATCTTTCAGAAACCTCCTCCAAAGTAGACCAGAAAAATTTTTTGTCTGCCTTGAAAATGAATAGTAGTTAATTTTTTTAAAAATGAGCACCTGTATAATTCCAAAAAGAGGAAAAGAAAAAGAGTAGAGGAGAAAAGGTATAGGCCAAACTAACAACAGAACACATCGAAGAAAATTTGATGGAACAGGAAAAAATAAAGTATACATGTAGGACCTTAAATTTAATAATAATTAATCAATCACATTTATAAATAAGACAACAGAATAGATACACAACAATCAGGAAACACTGTAATATATATACATGTATATGCTCTAGAACTAAGTAAAATAAAGAAAAGAATGGGAAATTGATTACCTATTTTACAAGAAATAAGACAAACATACAAAGAAAAACAAATCTTATGACATAGTCAATTATTCAAATAAAGACAGTAAGGGTAGAAATAAAAAGTATTAAAGGAAAACAATTTTATAATGATTATGGGAGGAGGGGAGACAAAGAGAAGGTATTTGGGAATGAAATTGGTGAAATTATGTTGTGTACATGTATAACTATGTAACAACAAATCCCACTTATATGTGAAACTGTAATGAACAATAAAAATTTTTAAAAACTTAGATATCATATTGGTTGGTTCTTTGCATCCTGTGTATGATGTATCAGGGCTTGATTATTTGAAATTAATAAGTAAATAAAGTAAAACTTCATCGCAACAGTGTTTGAGAGATTTATAGTGATGGTTAGAGCTGCTCAAATTTATTCATTAAAATTGCTACATATTGTTTTCATCAGCAACTCTATGGTATTGTATTTATTCATTCTTATTGTTGACAGCCATGTGAATAGTTTTCAGTTATATGCTATTATGAATACTGTAGCTGTAAACATTGTTTTATATATCATCTGTTGCAAAAGTATGAATTCCTTTTAGTGATTTATCTTAAAAAATAATACATATATACATATATAAGTATTATAATAGTAGTTACTTTATAACTTCAGATTGAGAAAAGCTTTGTAATTATTACTTGAATTGATAATTTATAAATAATAGATTGGTTACTTCTTAAATTTTTTTAAATTGTAAACAAATGGGGTACAACTTGTTTCTCCTACAGTTGTAAACCTATAACTTAAATTATAAACCAAGAGGAAAAAAAAATGATTAACCCCCTCACCCCAAAATTATAAGCAATGCTTCCTATAGACAAAAGAACTCATTTTTAAACACATGATGTGCTCCTGCCAATTCATTTTTAATTGGACCAATAGAAAAATAAATATATGGACATGAATGGGAGCTATTTTATTCTACCACCTTCCCCAGTTATGGTGACAGAGATCCTAAAGTTTGAGAATACCCTATGTTGGGGTATGTAAGGAAAAGTTCATGGGGTAAAAGAATATGTAGCTGATAAGTGTACACTTAGATAGAATTTCTTTGAATAATCACTCGTTAAAATGCATTATAAACTCAATAATTTTATTTCTAAATATTGCCTTTTAGACACATATGCATTTTCAAAAAGAACTGCTAAAAGTAATTTATGACATTGTTTATAACACCAAAAATATAATTCCACTTTAAGCATGGGTGCACTTTTAATATATATCAATATAATAGCATTTTATGCCTAAAAATAAGAAATCTCATTAAACTCAATATGAAAATATCACTATCATTCTTTAGAAAAAGAAGCTACAGGATATTGTGCGTAGTATGCTATTGTTTTATTTGTAGCAAATAGAAAAAAGACATTACCACCTTGAATTTACTTTTACATGAATTAAATATATATATATATATATATATATCCTGATAATATAAATATATATACATGAATATATGTGTAGTTATTTGTACAGAAGAAATACATATATGTTAATAAATGTATAAGCCCATGAATTTTTATATTTCAGTCATTTGACATTCAAATAGTAATTAACCTGTTAAGAAAACTATGCTTATCAAGTTATAGATCTTTTCTTGGGCTGTGCTAGCCTGATAAATGATATTTATATAGATCAGCACTTTACCCAGTTGGCTATACAGGAATATTTATTCAACCACAGAATTCTTAGATTTTAGGATGATTCCATGACAAACGCTCTGAAGAAAAATCTGCACAGGATTATTGAATTTTTTATTAACAATAATAATAATAATAATTGAATTCTGACATCAATGGTGAACAACCCAAGAAGAAGGAAAGCAAGAGCCATCAAACAAAATCAATTTAACTTCATGAGGAGGGCTCTCATAAGTTCAGAACCAAAAGGTCATTCTCTCAAAATGGTTCTGGCCCTTTAGTTCATAACTGCTTCCATGTGCCTTCTCTTGGTCATCTGGTTATATGCAGAAGTGGAAGGAGAGAATGCAAACTCAGGAGGACTCAGAGTATTGGTGAGGCTCAGTAAAGAACAAAGAAAGAACAAAGAATGTGCGAGTCTGGAATGATTCAAAGATCAAACCAGTGAAATTAAAAAACACTTTATTCTAATTAGAAAATTGTATGCACTGAGTATAAGTTATTCAGCAAATTTAGACTGATAAAGGGAAAAAAATAACATTCCTAAGCCACCATTCATAAAATAGCATGAATGTAATATGTAAGAATTTGTGAATTGTGACAATATAGTATGTTATATTTTTACTTACAATTATGTAATAAATATTTCTGATGTGAATACATAATTATAATGCTAACATTATTTTTCATATGTATATAACTATAATTGAAATAGTCAATCTTTTATTTTGAGCACTCATAAAATATTTTGTTTTCACTATTGAAAGCAAAACTTTGATGATAAAATTTTATAATTGTGTTCATGGAAATCCAATTGTTATGTTAATATGTTATAAAGTTTCAAAAGAGTTTCATTTGAGGAGGATGTAAAAGAGGATATTTTAAGAATGTACTTAAATTTCAAATTCTTGATTGTTTTCTTTGCTGTGAAGAAACTTTTTAGTTTGATTCGATCCCATTTGTTGATTTTTGATTCTACTTCTTGTGCTTTAGGAGTCTTGTTAAGGCAGTCAGTTCCTAAGCTGACATGATTTGGGCCTACTTTTTCTTCTATTAGGCACAGGTTCTCTGGTCTAATGCCAATGAGAGAAAATCTTTGCCTCTTGCACTTTAGATAGGATATATAAATAACTCAAAAGATTTTAAACCAAATAACCCAATTAATGGATGGGTAAAGGAAATGCACGGCCACTCCACAGAAGAAGAATTACAATGGGTCAACAAATATATGAAATATGTTCAACATATCTAGGAGTTAGAGAAATGCAAATTAAAACTACACTGAGATTTCATCTCACTCCAGTCAGAATGGCATTTATCAAAAATGCAAGTAACAATAAATGTTGGCAAGGATGTGGGGAAAAAGGTACACTCATAAATTGCAGGTGGGATTGCAATATGGGGCAACCATTCTGGAAAGCAGTACACAGATTCCTCAGAAAACTTGGAATGGCACCACTATTTGACCCAGTTATTCTACTCCTTTATATATACACAAAGGGCTTAAACTCAGCATACTACAGTGACACAGCCATATCAGTGTTTATAACAGTTGAATACACAATAACTAAACTATGGAACTAGCCTAGGTACTCTTCGACCGATGGGAAAATTTGGTATATATACACGATGTAATACTACTCGGTAATCAAAAGAAATAAAATTATGCCATTTGCTGGTTATTGGATGAAGTTGGAGAATATCATGCTAAGTGAGATAAGCCAATTCCAAAAAAACCAAAGGATGAATGTCCTCTCTGATACACCCATACTAACTCACAATATGTGGGGATGGTAGGGAAGAATAGAAGTACTTTGAATTAGACAAAGAGGAATGAAGGAAAGGGACAGAGAATGGAAATAAGAAAGATAGTAGAATGAACCAGGTATCACTTTCTCATGTGCACATGTTTACATGACCAATGTAATTCTACATCATGTAAAATCAGACAAGTGAGAAGTTATACACCATATATGTATACATGTTAAAATATATTCTGTCATGTATAACTAATAAGAAAAAGAATGTACTGTAAACTTAATTTTAGGGCAGTTTTAGAATCAAAGGAAAATTGAGCAGTAAGTATAGACCTCCTATAAATTTCTTCCTTTATACTCTTGCAATCTTCTCTAATATTGGCATCTCACACCACAATGGTACATTTGTAATATGAACCATTATCACTCAAGTCTAGAATTTTCATAAGGGTTTGTCTTGTGTGTTCTGTGGGTTTGACAAATGAGTACTGATGTGTTCACCATTATCGTATCATACAGAATAGATTCAATGCCCTGAATGTCCAGTGTGGTCCACCTATTCTTCCCTTTCCCCAAACCTCTGGAATAACTGATCTTTGTACTATCTCCATAGTTTTTTTCTTTTCCAGAATACCAAGTAGTCAGGATCATAGAGCACATAGCCTTAACAGATCGACTTTTTCACATAGTAATAGGCATTTAAATTTTGTCCATATCTTTTGATGTATCGAAGATACATCTCTTCTTAGCACTTAATTATATTCCTTTGTCTAAATATAACATTATTTGTTCATTAATTTACTTGCTGAAGAACATCTTGTTTACATCCAAGTTTTGACAATTTACAGATATTGCTATTGTACACATTTGGATGCAGGTTTTCATGTAAGTATAAGTTTTTAACTCTCTTGGGTAAATCCCAATAAAAATTATTACTAAATTTTATTATAAAAGCATGTTCAGTATTGTAAGAATTTTAAAACTCTCTTCCAAAGTGACTCTACTATTTTAGAGTTTTATGACAATAGTGATTATTTTTGCTTCACCACTTTCCACATAACTTTTAGGTTTGTGTTTTGGGTTTTGCTTCTTCTTCATAGATACATAGTGATGTCCAATTGTTTTAATTTGCAATCCCATGATATTACATGATGTTGACTATTCTTTCTTATGCTAATTTGTATATTCTTAGCTGAGGTGTCTCTTCAAATATTTTGTGTATCTTTTAATTTTGTTATGTTTATTTTTGAACTTCAAGATTTATTTGCATATTTTAGATAACAGTCCTTTATCAGATTTATATTTTGCAAACATTTCTCCTTATCTGTGGCTTGTACTTTCATTCTTTTGACAGTGTTTTTCACCAATATGAAGTTTTGTTTTGTTTTCATTTAAATGATGATAAGCTTGTTAATGATTTATTGCATGTATTGTAACTTTGGTATTGTATCTTGTAGGCGTTTCTGCCATGCCCTGCATAGATAAGAAAAGAGTTAACTGCCAGAGGATGATGTTGGCTATAAATCAATCATGAATAAACTTATCTAATCAATAAATACACAAGAGCCAATACTCTTTTTAAATGAAAGGGGGTGTGGCAGATCAGGCCATACCAGATCTGGCTTCTAACAACATGGAATAGCCCACCAGTCCTTTATTTATAGTCACAAAGGTAAAGTGGCCTGGAACTGGAGGAGCTGCTTCTGTGATTAACAGGATTGGTGGAGTTAGGGGAGTCAATTTGCTCAGGGAAACTATCATAGAACCAGACAGGGAACCACTCCCACACAGTGCCACATACTGCCCGGGGCTCTGGGACAGTCCTTAGTGGCTGCCAGTTCCTAAGAGTCAGGCCTCTGGTTTCCATGGTTAAACCACATCTAATTCTGCTAGATAAGAAGGGCTCCTCACAGTATTTAAAATGTTATTGCCAAATTTTGAATCATCTCAATTTTCTCCTCTGTGATCTTCTAGAAATTTTAGAGTTTCTTTTTACATTTAGGTCTATAATCCTTTCTGTGTTAATTTTCGTAAAGTGTGTAAGTTCTGTGTCTAGATTTATTTATTTTTATGCAAATGTCCAGTTATTCAATTACTTGAAAAGGCTAATGTTTGATGAATGAATTACCTTTGATCCTTTGTCAAAGATCAGAAGACTATATTCCAGTGAGTTTGTTTCTGGGTTCTCTGTTCTGTCTTATTAATCCAACTATTCTTTCTTACAGCAATACCATACTGCCTTGACTACTGCAGATCCATAATATGTCTTGAAGTTGTGAATTCATGTTGTCAATTTGAATCTTTTATCTTTCCAAAACAACTTTATAATCAGTTTGTCAGTAACCACAAAATAATATTTTGGAATTTTATTGCAATGGCATTGAATTTAAAATTCAATTTCAGAAGAACTGATTTCTTAGCAATATTGAGTCTTTTAACCATGAATGTGGAATATTTCTCCACTGATTCAGTTCTCAGAATTATTTCATTAGATGCAATTTCTCCCATAGAGACCTTGGATACATTTTATTGCATTTTGTGGGTGCTAGTGTAAATACTATTGTTTTTAATCTCAGTTTTCACTGTTTTCCTTAAAATATAGGAAATAATGCACTTTCGAATATTAACCTCATATTTTCCAACTTTGTTATAATTGCCTACTAGCTCCATTATTATTATTGTTGGTTTTATGATTTTTCTACATAGACAATTATGTCACCTGCAAAGTTATATTCTTACTAGTTATTTAGTTATTTGTCCTAATCTTTAGCTAGGATGAGATAAGATGCTGAAAACCAATATTGAAAGAGTACATTCTTACTTTGTTTCTAAGCAAAAGGTTTTTAACTTTCTCAAAGTTCTTGTTTAACTTGATAGTGTTTTTTAATCCTAAAATAGAGACCCAGACATTTTCAATCCATTTTAATTTTCTGATTTACCAGTGAATTTAAGCATATTGATATATCTATATTTACATTTTATATACATATTTTGGTGAATTTTTCAAATTTCATTTCTTTACTTTTTATTGGTAGCCAGAGGACTTTTGTGAATCAGTAAAAATACATTTGAAAATCAATATATACTTTTTTCAGTAATTTTAATGACTACTGACAGTATTAAGACAAAAATTTTAAAACCCATAATTTTACTGCTTAGAATAACCATTTTCAATATTCACATATATGCACTATTTTAACATTTAAATTATATCATATATATTCTATATAACCTAATTTTATATGCAAATATGGGGCAACTAAAAAAATCTCAAATATTCATGAATCATTTAAATTTTAAAACAAATTTTCCCTAGTGATAAATTATATTATAAAAATTTAATTATGAAAACTGGGATATTTTACCACTTAAACTTACTTTAGCATTTTTTTTTTTTGTATCAGGAATTGAACTCAGGGGCACTCAACCACTTATTCACATTCCCAGCCCATTTTGTTTTTATTTAGAGACAGTATCTCACTCAGTGGCTCAGCATCTCCCCATTGCTGAGATTGGTTTTAAACTCATGATCCTTCTGCCTCATCCTCTCCCAACACTGGGATTACAGGCATGTGCCACTGCACCCAGTTTAGGCATAATTAATTATATAATTGATTAAAAACAATCAGTGAATTAGATATTAACTATCTATTTCTAAAAAAATCCATAATAAAGTACAACACTTCTTCAATTCAGTAATTTATATCAATTTTAAAGATGAATCCTAAGTAAGAATATTCTGTTCCAGACATAATGTCTAGTCAATAATGGGCATTTGAAAAGTGGACAAATAATTTAATAAGCAATAAATTAATTGCTGGAGAATTGATACATTCTCATTAAAATTCAGGACTACCTAACCTCTATCACTAAACTAATAAACTACATTTTAACATTGCACTGATGGAGTAGGTTAAGACTAATATGGGTATAAAGAACAGAACGTAGTAGTCAACACTATCATTATTTGCTCATGTGAAAATTATTTGAAAAATCCAAGGAAATGACTGAAAACTATTAGAATTATAGATTTCCATATGTGAGCATATATATGAATATATACCAATTAATAAAAATTAACAAGAGAATATATATGAATATATACCAATTAATAAAAATCAACCAAATAGAGATGACAATAACAAAGAAAAGCTTAAGTAGTTAAAACTATTATAAAATAATAAATATTAAGTATTACAAAACACTTGAAATAAAGTTAAGAATGAGCAAGGTAGTCAATAAGAGTCTACTTAAGAGAGAAATTGTGACAATGAAGACTTGTATAAATTTCTTCCTTGATAGAAACATCGATTATACTGAAACGCATCTGAGGGTCCTGATATCATCTGTGAATCCTGAGTAACTTTAGGCTATTTCTGTGCTCCACCTTTATTAACATAAACATAAGCATGGATGACAAATTGTTGCATTTCAGTTTGAAACCTAAGTTACCTCCTGTTGAAATCTGAGCTAACCTACTTTTGCCTACACAAGAAGCTGATATAAATTTTGTTTTACTGTGTAGTCAGGGCAACATTTCTATCCATCTTTTTCCACCAAAGTCATACCCATCTCCACCTTGATACTCAGTTGGCCATGAAGAAAACATATTAATATAGGAGCAAGTCTTCAGGTCAGAGAGAGAGAGAGGGAGAGAGAGGTAGAAATAAGAAAGAGAAGACACAAACTCTGTCACAATCTTTGAACTTGAGTCAACTTCATGCTTCACCTACCATTTTTAAAAATCCCGATTTTCTTTTCATCCCCTAATTAAAACATTTATACTAAGCAGTTTTCTTTTTCTTACTTGCTTCCCATTGGAATTTCACCTGAAAGAGGTTCTAAGTTGAAATCACAGAATGAAAGGATAGAGTTATGCCCCCACTTCCCCTGAACCTGTAGGAGACATTATCTTTGTCATAGGGTTCATATTTAATTTTAATTCCATAAGGGCACACAGTAGATATTTATAAATGATAGTTTAAGTGAAGCAGAAGTGTATAATAACACGAATATCACATTGGGAACTTACATGAATCAGTCTTCTTCATTTCTCTAGACAACTGCATGAAAGCACAAACCACTTAACCATATCATCTTCAAAATGAGGGCACTAGTAGAACTTGCCTCTTACTGCTATGATACAGATTAAAGGACTTATTATCATCATTAAGAAAAGGAAGATATTGGGAAGTGGAGGCTGGAGACTGGGACACATCTGGCGGAAGAGGATTGGAGTCTGTACGAGCCCTGGCCCCAAGTAACGTCACCACCCCGTAGCCACATTGGAGGCCTCTCCCTACTAAGTGCCTCTTTGTGTAGCACTGGCCCCCACCCCCACTCTCACTGGTACCATTACAGCAGGACCGGCCATGGCGGGTTGGGGAAGAGCAGAACGACTCAACCGACTAGCTGCTGGGAACAAGATTTCAGTTGTAACTGTTCCTGCTTGGGGAGTCTGCAGTGGGCAAATCCAGTCTGGTCCTCCGCTTTGTCAAGGGACAATTCCGTGAGTACCAGGAGAGCACGATCGAAGCGGCCTTCCTTACACAGACTGTCTGCTTGGATGACACAAAAGTCAAGTTTGAGATCTGGGACACAGCTGGACAGGAGCGGTACCACAGCCTGGTCCCATGTACTACCCCGCGGCCCAGGCTTCCATCGTGGTCTCTGACATAACCAACACAGTTACATTTGCATGGGCCAAGAACTGGGTGAAGGAGTTACAGAGGCAGGCCAGCCCCAACATCGTCATTGCACTCGCGGGTAACAAGGCAGACCTGGCCAGCAAGAGAGCCATGGGGTTCCAGGAAGCACAGGCCTATACAGATAACATGTTTGCTGTTCATGGAGACATCAGCAAAGATTGCAATGAACGTGAATGAAATTTTCATGGCAATAGCTAAGAAGCTTCCCAAGAATGAACCTCAGAATGCAGCCGGTGCTCCAGGCCAGAACCAAGTAATGGACCTCCAGAAGAACAACCCAGCCAGCTGGAGCCAGTGCTGCAGCAATTGAGCCACCCTTGCCTGCCACTGCCCCCACCTCCTCCACCTGAATGACCCGACTGGAATCCACTCTAACCTATCTCACTTAAAGACTCGCACCACCACCGGGGGCAGGGGTGGGGCCCATCATGATTTCTCCGAATAACTTTGATCCTAGGCTGAAGGGAGTTATTCCACCTGCACTTTTCTGTACAAATACTAATTCAATTTTAAGTCTTAAGTCACTTTTTACATATATATGATCTGCACTTCCCACTTCCCTCCTTTCTACTGTACTCTCCCCTTTGTCCTTTGCTGGTAGTAGCCACATGCTCCAGCCCCTTCCCCTTGTCTGTGGGGTCAGGGCTCAGAACAACCCTTCCTTTCCCTCTTGCTGAAGAGCAACCTTAGCAAGAGAACCCACTTCATTACCTTTTTGGGAGTGGTCTTAGTCTGGGGTGGTGGGCAGGTCCTGGGCTGGGAAGGGGACAGGTAGCTCTTCCCTCAGCTGGCTGTCATCAGACTGCAGCCCCCTTCCCATCCAACTCCCAGCTGGGAGAGAAACCGCAGCATTACCACAGCATCATTGTGACAGTCACGCAACCATTGCCCATGACCCCTCCACCCTCGGTCACCTGATCTCTGGCTCTGAGCCCTGTTCTGACCAAATCACAAAGATGAGTATTTGGGGGTGGGTGGGTAACAGGGGGGAGTGGGATAGGATGGAACCAACTTTTTCTGTATTTTGTATTGTATGTTTTCTTCATCATGTAACCAGTCAGTATCCTGTCAATATAGTCAGCTGATTGATAAAAAAAAAAAAAAGAAAGAAAGTAAAGGAAGATATTTTATCCCCTGTTAAGGCACTATCCTCTGTGAAAGAGGAATAATGATGAAAAGAAATGGAGAAAGGACATTTAGCTGCCAATATAAAAGTAGGCAAAAGATTATAAATTAAACAAAGACATCCAATCTTTTTGTATGAACTAAGATAGCTACAAAGAAATGGTTTTTATACCTTTGTGAATACACAGAGAACATAGAAGAAATAAAAAGCAAATGTACAATTATATATAATTTTAGGGAAAAAGAGATGTCAAGTAATCTTGTATTATCAGAATTGCATTATCAAGAAAACCAACCAGTTTAAATTAAAGACATTTTAGAAACTTGAGATAATTGCTCCAGTAATAGCAACAATAGCTTAATCTTAAGAGACTCTTTCTATAAATAAAATTCCCTAGGATAATTTTATAGGCACAGACAGGCACAAACACACACACACACACACACACATGCACATACACAGAACTGGAGGTATAGTTAAAGATCTATATCTCAACCTTTTAAATAGTAATGTCCCCCTTTATGGTGCATACCATATTCTCATACTAAGATAGGAAATAAAACTTAATGATTCTGACAGTGAGCAAGCTAATTGTGTTCTTGGTGATTGATGTCTTCATAATTATCACAGCTGGGACAAAGTCTTTACTTACATATATGAGTAATGTGAATTACTGAATTGAAATTCTCAGAAATGTTTTCCTACTGGTAAGGGTTATTTTGAGTTGCATGCAGGGGACCATCTTGGAGACCTCTCTATAATCATGAATTATTTGCTTTCTTGACTAGAATATGTTTCATGAGGATTCTTCAAAATCTCTTCCCAATACCACGGATTCCAGTTGCTACAAATTTGCAGCACAAGGAACAAGCCCTACCTCATCGCACTTTCATTATCATCCTTATGTATCACCCTTTGTAATTAAAATTTCCTCATATTGATGGGGACTCCTTGTTCTTTCTCTCAGCTATTTTTTAGGTTAGCTTCTATCTTATAGGCAAGCAAGACTTTTCTTGTTTTTCTTTTTTTTTAATTATTTTTTATATTTATGATTTTATTTTTCTCTTTCATATGAAAAATTAGAAAGTAATGAGCCAGAGAGTTGGTTCAAGTAATAACATTTAAGAATGTGAGGATCTTACTTAGAATATGAATTTTTCCTAAAAATAATGTCTAAGAATCCTTAATACTCCTAAGAATAGTGACAATATCACTAACTACATTTTTAAAGAAGATCCCCAGAGTTGTTGTTCTTCTGTATAACTGTTTTCATAAAAATCTTTGCTCATCCCACTTTTGCTGTTTCATCTGTTTTATGATCTAATTATTTCTAGAATTACTTTGTGTAATTGTAGGAAACTACAGACCTTCTCCAAAACAAGCCTTCATGGTACACATCCATTTCCTTATGAGTTAAAATGCAATGATAAAATTTCTCATTAGTCAGCTATAAGGTCGATGCTTTGCAATTTGACAAAAATAAAGCATGTTTTATCTGAAGTTTTGTAACATTCAATTTTGCCATCATTCTTTGTATCTTACTTGTCTGAAACAAAAATGGGGCATCTATAAGATTTGTGTGCTGTTGTTCCTTTAATAAACAGGAGAAAACCACTATTTTGGGAATCGGTAAAAGGAGAGAGATAGAAATGATTGTGACACCCACTAGAGATTTAGAACATTGTGTCTACTAGCTTTGAATTTCAAAGTCATTCTTTTGTTATTGCTCATGGATTTCTGAAGTCCTTGAGGTTAATATACTTTACATTAGAGTACCCTGGAAGCTGGGGTTGATATCAGTATTATAGACATGTTGATTTAAAACAATCAGGAAATGTCTTAGAAAATAGAATATGTGAAATAAGTGCCAAATTTACTTTTTATTCTGTAGAGAAATCTAGTTATAAACCATGCATAACCAAAAAATTGTTTTCTACAAAATAGGTTCAAAACAAAGATAATTAGATGACTCAAATATTTAGTTATGTTTACTTCACTGTTTCACAGTAAATATGGCCTTGACAGTACAGTCACTTTTCTCTACAGAAAGAATTTGCATTGAAACTCAAATATATGTTTCATGCATGTTGTGTTTGTATATATATATGTATTTGTATAAAAGTGTTTGCATACATCAACTTATAACTTTCTCTGTTCCTTTCCAAAGGTTGAATTGTTTCATTAGTTTATTTTCTAACACAATATCATTTTATTTTAATAATAATCCAAAACAATGAACTATAGCACATCATTAGGGCAATTGAAGGAGACACATTTTACACTACTTTTAATAAGGTAAACTATGATTAGCAATGTTCCATCATGTTTACATTCTACTATATAAAACAACAAATAGCATTTATCAAGCATGTTATCAAGACATGGGAGATAGTGTTTTGCCTACAGATGTTACCATAATTCTTTTTATAGGACTAATAATGACCTTCCATTAGAAAAGTTCCTCAAATTGCAGGGTTTCATAGACTTATTTGTCCCTATGAAAATTGCCTGTTGGAATAGAGTAGAACCTACTTCAAGATTCTTGGCTCCTTTAAATCTCTCATTTCAAATGTCCTTCTTCCCAGTATAGATTTAGAAGTTCCATTTACAAAGCTTTCATGTGCTTTGCTACAGGTTTTTAAAACAATTTAGAGATTTCAGAGCCAACCCATTTGCTTCTGTCTTAGCAATAAACTTATTTCTCCTTTTTTCTAGTATCCTAAGTCTGTCTATTCTAAACATGAATATGAGTTTAAATATATTAGCTATTAAGTATAATATCAGGTTTAAATATGAATGGAAGTGTGCATGAATTTTCTGGTTTTTTTCATATTTTATATATATATATATATATATATATATATATATATATTTAAATAATCATGTAGGTAAATTTGTAACCCAGATTACATTACTAAGAATGAAACATATTTGCATATCTTGGTATCAATGCTTTGGTCTCTTGGTCTTTGAGATGAATGTAGTTATATCTGTCATAGTTTCCTCTGAGCTTGAAGGATTATTACTGAAAAAGCACTTAAGAAGTATAAAAATTTTTAGTGAACCTCAGGGAGCATATTAAAATATCAGAATATTATTAGTATAATACCATGAATGATACTGATTAGATTTGAAACCTTGTTGTAGATTATACACCTACTTCATATTTTAACCAGTTTTTTTCCCTTCCTTGATAGTGGATGTTTATAGGAACCAATGTGGTATTAGGTAAACGTTTGTGATTCAAACTATATATGTTGTGGAGATGTAGAATACATAAGTCAACCATTTTTAAAAACTTAAAGGAAGAAACATATTTCAACCTATGCTTTAAATGTAATGCTTAGATAGCCATCTGAATGAGAGTTAGTGATTTTAAGTTTAAAATTATATATTTATGTTTGAATTCTGTGAAAAGTTCTGAATGCTGTAATAACTGAATTCATAATAATGTTATATATAGATAGAGAACGAGACAAAGATACATGCATATAAACACTCTTGGGTTTTGAAAGTCACCAACAGAGTTAAGAAATCTTAATAATGCTTCATGTGGAGCCTAACCCTTAAGTATCCAGCAATGTTATTGCAGCATATTCAAAATTAATCAGCACAATCACAAATGATGCCTTCTGATTCCTTTATAAGTTCTACCCAATAATATGACTCTTAGGGATAAAAATTTAGAAAACACACACTTGTAATACTCTTGAAAATGTGACAATCCTACACAATTTGAACAAAAGAATGCACTGGCTTCCTGTGATATATGCTTAAGGGGGAAGATACTTTTCTGAAATAACTACAATGGCATTCATTGTTCACAACCCTCTCATAGTTAGACATTAATGTGAGAATGAACTAGGGGTTTCTTAATTCATCTTCATATTTCTTTATATGATATTATTTTAACACTTAATTATGGATTTAAAAAATGTAAAAAGGAGCAAGAATCAATTGTAATTTTTGCTACAAACATTCTCCTTTGGAAAGAGCAAATCATTAATCCCAGAAGGGCAGTAAATGATACTTATTAAAGTATAGGCATTGAAGTCAGAGAGGATCAGGAGTAAATCTTACCTTCCACACATACCAACTGTGTTGACATCAAAAGTTAAATCTCTGTGTCAGTCTCCAATTTCTAATCTTTTCTGCAATGATCCTTACTTCCAGTAAAAAATGCTAGGGTCTAAACAATGTACTGGGATAGCTTATCAGTTTCTTATAGTAAGAACTCAAAAACAATAGCTATTACTTATTAGTTTTCAAATATTTTAAATTACCAAGGTTAAGCAACAAATATTAGTGCACAGCATCTTTAAGTGAGTTCACAAAAATAAGCTAGCAGTCAAGATCTTTTACTCATACAATTACTTTTTTATATGAAGGATACAACAAAATTGGATTAGGTATATATAAATATAGAGCAAACATGCAAGGTTGTTTTAGTCTAATAGAAGAATAGAGGTGTTTGACATGAAATAAAAGAATCAACAAATACTAGCTCATTCTTAGGACTGAATATTAAAAAATATGTGTATTTTATAATTTAAAAATAATATTCTCATTTTTAAAAGTTACTTTGAGCAGAAATTGTGACCATAAATGAAAATAGATTTCATTATTTTAAAACATTAATATATATATTATATATATATATATATAAAACATCTGAAAATTAAAATAAGGGAACTATCAATAAGCTGAAAATATATGTAGCACAAAAATGAGTAACAGAGGGCTGGGGATATAGCTCAGCTGGGAGAGTGCTTGCCTTGCATGCACAAGGCCCTGGGTTCAATCCTCAGCACCAGTAACAGAATGAATCAAATTATATTGAACTAAATATTCCTATCCAACAGTGTATGCTTTACTATATTCAAGTAATAGAGAGTGCTGTTAACATAAGCAAGAAAAAGCAAACTAAAACAAAGAAACAAAACTTAGCAGGAACCAATTCTGGAATGGCAGAATAAAAAGCTTCAAAAATTTGTTCCTTTAAAAGCAATAGAAAACACTGGAAAAAAAATTGTCAGAATCAAATTTTCACAACTCTCAAAATACCAGAACAGAGACAGCAACAGTAGCAAATGTAGTGCCAGAGTGAGAAAACCAAATTCTAGAATTGCCATATGTTTTTATTTTGATGTACAGTTTTCAACATATAACCAAAAAAATTATTAATTATGCAGATAAAAGAGGAAAATAGCAATGAATAGGCAGTCTTTTGAGAAAGCCAGATATTAGATCTTCTAAATAAAACTTTTAATTACCCATTACAACAAATATGTTCAAAACTAAAGGAAACCATATCCAGAGAAGTGATGGAAAGTGTGAAAATGAAATATCATGAAATAGAGTTTGGATAATGACATAGAAGGCACAAAAATAGACAAAGAGCAACTGTTCAGGTAAGAAGTATGATGCTTAAAATGAAAATTTCACTATAGGAAATTGAAAGCATATTAAAATTGGCAATTTTATCAACAATCTTGAAGAAAGGCCTGAGATTACCCAGTTCAAAAGAAAAAAAAAGAAATAAGTTGTTAACAGATACATATGAAGAGTCATCAAGAATGCTAACATAAAGCAGAGTCATGGAGAAGATCAAGTGCAGTGGATAAAAAAATTAAAGATATAGTGATCAGATTTTTTCACATTGATGCAAAACATTAATCTACTTATCCAAGAAAGTCAGCATACTTAAATAAAATGAACTCAGAGGCACATGCTTAGAATCATCAGTGCCAAAGTCTTCAAAGTCAAAAAAAGAAAGATAATATATAAGCAGAAAGAAACAACTAATCATGTTCAAGGGACACTCAGTAAAATCAACAATGAAATTCCTACCAGTATTTTTGCAGTTGTAGAAGTTAATGGGAGGGGAGGGGCTAGATTTACATCTTGGTAGTGAGCTTGCCCATCATGAGTGAGTCTCTGGGCTCAATCTTTGCACTTTGGAATAAAAGAAAACAAGAAAAGAAAGTTAGTGAAAAAATATTTAAAACTTTTTAAATTAAAGAATGTCAACTGAAATTCCATAAAATAAAAGTAAAAATGAACATGGATTAAGACATTCTTTAGATAAACTTTAAATGAGAAATAATTGCTAGAAAACATATTTCACAAGAAGTACTGAAATTTGTCCTTCAGTTTTAAATGAAAAGACATAGTTAATAACTCAAATCTACTGAGGAAAATAAAGATCCCTGGCAGTACCTACATAGTTAAATGTAAGAGGCATTGTAAGTGTGTATTTATTTGTAATTTTTTCTAATACTGATTTTTCAATAGCTGCATAAAGCAATAAAAACTCTTTGACTTTGAGTGTATTATATAAAATGATCTAGTTTAAAAAAGTATAATGTCACCAAGGGAAGGGGGAAGGGGATAACTACATGATAGCAATACATTTGCATACTTTTGAAATTGTTAGTATTAATTAATTAATTAATTAATTAAATGGTTTAACTTATGATCTTAGTTGTAATCCACATGTCAACCATTAAGAAATTAAGTGAAAAAGATGTAGAAAAGGAAACAAATGGGAATTAAAATACCACACTAGAAAATATTCATTTAACACAAAAGAAAAGGAATAGTAGGGTGATAAAAATATATAATGCATATCAAAATAAGTAATAAAATTATAGACATAAGTATTCCCTTATTATTAATTATGTGGATTAAGCCACAATAAGACATCATTATCTATTTAGTAGGATGGCTATGGTTTTAAAAATAAAAGGAAAGTAACATTTGTTGATGAGAATGTAGAAGAATTACAGCATACATATATTGCTTTTGGGAATTTTAAATAGTACATTCAATAAATAAAATAATTTAGACATTCCTCAACAAGTTAAACCGAACTGCAACATGATCCAGCAATCATATATGTAATTATACCCCAAAGATCTGAAAATCAATTTTAAACATAAATTTTATACATGAACATCCATATGAACAATATTCAGAGCAAATGAAGAAAAGACACAACTTCAAGTCCATCACCTCATGAATGGATAAACACATGTGATATATCTATAAAGTGAAAAACTATTCAGTCACAAAGAGGAATTATATACTGGTAATTGTTACAGCATAGATGAACTTTAAAAACATGTTAAATGAAAAAAGTCTTATGAAGTAAAAGACCACATATTATAAGAATAGTTATCTGAAAATTTCAGAATAGGCAAATCTAGAGGGACTTGAAGCAAACTAGTAGTAGCCAGGAACTATAGGAATAATGGGAATTTCTTGTTTGGCGATAGAAAGGTTCTGGAATGAGGTAGTTAAGATAATTTAACATTTTGATTGTACTGTCACTGGAATGTACACTTCAAATGATTTAAATAGTAAAATTTACAATGTATGTAGATTTGTATGTGATGTGCATGTGTATATAGATACACATATGCACATGTATGCACATATATAATTAAATAAAATAATGAAGTTAAAAATTCCAGCTAAAAGCACAAACTATAAGAATAGACTAAGCAACATGATAAAACTCTATGCCTTTTAAAGGCAATACACTTTAAACTCAAAGATAAAATAGGTTAAAATTAAAAATAAGGAAAAAGATATGTCATGCAAACAGTAATAGTAATGAGCTGAATTAATAGAAACAAAATAGAGACTAAGATATAAAAGTTAGTAGCAAGAAAGATGACAGTTTTTTGTTGTTGTTGTCTTTTGTTTTTAAGTTGGGGATTGAACTCAGGGACACTCAATTACTGAGCCACATCCCCAGTCCTATTTTGTTTTTTTATTTAGCAACAGGGTCTCACTGAGTTGCTTAGCTTTTGCTAAGGTTGGCTTTGAACTCATGATCCTCCTGATTCAGCCTCCTGAGCTGCTGGGATTACAGGTGTGTGCCACTGTACCTGGCAAGATGGGTACTTTATAATGATAAAAAGTATTGAGAGACATAACAAATATAAATACATGTGCATATAGCAACAAAGCCTTAAAATACATGAAACAAATCCAAAAAATTATTGACCTTTTGGGAACCTTAAGTAAGTCAGTTTTTTGGTGAACTTAATGTGGACTTTGGTGAACTTGTGCATCTTTATGTTCATGAAGATAGGTTATTGTGTTTTTTTAAACTCCAATAGAAATGCTATTCTCTCTGATCTAAAAACTCATCTTTAGGGTAAGTGTACAAAGTTCATGAGGTCAGAGGACCTAGCCTGGCATCTGGACTCTGCTGTTTCACAGCTGACAGATTCCGACAGAAGTATATTTAAATTCTCTAGTAGACAATGTTGGGCAGGGAAAGGGAGGGGTTAGGGCTGGATCATTAATATACAGGCTACTCTTTTTTAACCATTGACTGTGGGGTAAAGCTAGAGTGCCTAGACAAAACAAAGTGTTTTTTTCTTTCCCTGTTTTTTTCTTTCTTTCTTTCCTTTTTTTTTTTTTTTTTTTTGGAAGCAAAATAATCTTGAAAAAAAAAATATTTTTCTTGGTAAAAATGGGAGAAATTTCCAATGTCCCTAGCCATGAGAGACCATTTCTGCTGAGAAGTCAATGGTGGAAACTCAAATTTGAAAACATTTGAGTGAAGGGAAAATTGACTTTCTGTTAATTGGCAAGTGTTCTAGTGGGAGTTTGTTTTTGATGGGATGTGTTGTGTTGTATGTACACATATATGGACCACATTCTCAATTGAGTTTATAAGTTTCAAAAGAATGGTTGGTTAAATCTTGATTTTTGCTAATTTATCTCAATAAAAGCCCATGAGAACTCAAAAAAATAAATAAATAAATAAAAAACCCATGACACAAAAATGACAAAATTGAGCAGAGAAATAGACAATATAGCAATAAAACAATGGTGAGAGAAATCAGTAACTTTCAACAATATATAGAAAGAGTATCAAAATATCAACAAGGAAATAAAAAAGTTGAAAAACAAATGCCAATAAACCAACCAGATCTCAGAGATGTCTACAAATTATTCATCCAAAAATAGCAAAATATACATTCTTTATAAACATGTAATATTTCCTAGACAGTATATGTTAGGCCATAAAATATGTCTCCATGAATTAAAAATGTTTAAAATCATGCCAGATATGCTCTTTTGCTTGAATAAGTAATATTAAAAAATCAACAAATGTTAAAATTTTGGAAATCCATGAATATTTGGATATTAAGGTACATAATCCTAAATAGTCAAATTCATGAAAAAATATTTAAAATAATCATTGACATATCAAACATTAGTAGACATAACAAATGGTATACTTAAAGAAAAATTTGTATTTGTAAATGCCTCTGTTAAAAATAAAACTTGAGGTGGTAGGGGACTCTAATATGGTGGAGTAAAGAAAGGATGTACTTCCCACTTGCTCTGCCATTCAGAATTGAAATGATGAGCATACTGGATGGGTATCTGAAGAAAGTAATTATAAATAATTATAAATTTTAATTATAAATCTGGTGCTGTGAATGGAGGATAAAGGGAAATACACCTGAGCCCAGCATTAGTAGTTATGCTATGTAACCACAAAGAGAGGAGCAATACAAAGGGAAAGAGCAGACTCTTTGGGCACATAAACACCTGTAGAAGACAGTCTGTACCTAGCTTGCTACAAAGACTATAGAGCAAACTAATGTTGGAAATGCACTCTGTGTTCTGAACTTGTAAGCAAAGAACTGAGATGGAGATCCAAGGAGTTTATACTATACTAAACTTTGTTCCTACAAGAAACTGAGAGTTTCTAGCAAATATTTCCACTCATGCTTACTGCATAACCTAAAGTATACCTGACAAATCATGATTTCCAAACAAGAATAGTGGATCCATGGTGATTGAAAACAGAGAAATGGAGGAGAGAGCAAGCTGCTCCCACTTTGAGCTCTGTAGAATGAACAACCAGCAGAAAAGCATGGGCAGGCATGATTACATTGGGATCAAGAGAGTTCAACTTTCTCTGTCTTTGAACTCTGTGTTGCAAACTACAAACTGAAAGGGATTGAGTAAGTGGAACAGGTGGGCATGATTTCATTGGCCATAGGCAAATGCCACCTACTTTACGTTTGGAGGGGGCATAAATGACCAGCTGAGAAGGATCTGGTTAAATCGAACAGGGAAGTGTGATTACACTGGGGTCAGGAGAGTACAACTTACTCTCCCTTTGAGTTCTGTGGTACAAACAGCTGAATCAAGGAAATTGAACAGGTGGGTGTGATTACATTTGGGGATGCAGACTTGGAAGTCCATCTGTGGAGGGGAGTGGTATGGGAAATCTGCCATACATCTTCCAGTGAGAGTAGTCATTTAATCCCCTATGAAGAGAAATCTGCAGAGATGCAAAAAATCCAGATTCCCAGTAAAGATCGGTATCTACTCTGCCATATGGGTAAAAAGATTTGATCATTCTGGAGTAGATACCCAAATCAAAGGTCCAAAGTTCCACTTCGGACTCATTCCCAGCTTCCAGAACTTCCCAAATACATCTCTGTACCATTTCAACTAGAAAAAGCCAAGATCTAAGATGTACAGACAACATCCCAGTAGAAGGTACTTTCAATTCCAATCCCTCTGTGCTGGCAAGCAGACAAGCTAAGAGCCAATTCAGTCAACTACCTTCCAAACCACTCCAGCAATCAGATTTGCAAAAATCACAAAAGGAGGATAGGTTTAATAACACCCAGCCCTTGTTCTTAGAGGTCAGTAGCTCAAGAAGTGATGGACAGAAGAACATTCTGAGAGAGGATGTAAATATTCACAACTTTTGCCACCTCAGTAGAAAAACCATAATTTTCTATTATGTTTTCTATTAATAATTTTTTCTTTTTAAATGTTTTTGTTGTTTAATGTTTGATGATTAATTCATGTTTATACATATACATACATGTTATTTTTACTGTTTTATCCTTTCTTTTCCTTTCATTAATATGCCTTGCCATTTGTTTTCATTTTTGTAAGAGGTAGTGTTTGATTGGAGTTTTTACTGTTTTTATTTTTGTTTGCTTGTTTGACTTTTGGGATTGTTTTGCTCTACGTGTTTGATTATTTCATTACTCTTACTCCCTTTGCTCTCTAATAGCAAAATATCTCATTCTCTTTTGTCTTCTCCACTTTCTCCCTTACTAGAGCCTTTGTGTGCTACCTCTCTTCCACTGTCTCTCCTCTCACTTTTATAAATCTCTGATTTATTACTTTTTATAAGTCTATCCTATCAAAAATATTCCTATTTTTCTTTTCCTTAATGAACCAATTATTTCTCTCTTGATGATTTATATTCTTAAAATCCTTTTAATCCATGTGATATATGATCCAGAACCACTATATGATCCAGATATCCTACCTCACGGTATTTATTCAAAGGACCTGAAATCAGAATATTATAGTGACACAGGCATATTAATGTTTGTAGTGGCAGAATTCATAATAGTCAAGTTACCGGACCAGCTGGGATGCCTGCCAACAGACAAATGGATAACAAAAATGTGGCATAAATGTACAATGGAGTTTTACTCAACCATAAAGAAAAAAGAAATTATGGTATTTGCTGGTAAATAACTACAACTGAACATGATGTTGAGTGAAAGAAATCAGAGTCAGAAAATCAAAGGTTAAATATGTTCTGTTACATGCAGAAGCTCAAGAAAAATTAGGAAATAATATTGTGAGAATCCCATGAAAATACAATAGCTGAAGAGGATTGAGTGGAAAGGAGGTGGGAGAGGAAAAGGGAAGTACTGTGGAATAAATTTGAACAAATTAATCTATATCTATATTTATATCTACATCTATATATATGACTATACCATAGGGAATTCTACCTGTATGTATACTTATAGAGCATTAATTTTACAAAAGCAATAAATGTATAGAAGAAAAAATAAATAAAATTAATCTCAAATCAGAAATCTAACTTTCTACGTTAAGAAAACATAAAAAGAAGAGCAGATAATCTCACAGCAAATAAAAAGAAGTTAAAAAATAGGAACAGAAAAAAGTGAATTAAGTAATAGTAATAAAAGTGACTAAAAGTAGTGAATCCAATAGTTCTTTGAAATTAATAAATTATAGACTTTTAAAAATTGTTGACTTAACATTATGAAAACCAATAATGAAAGAAAAAGTGTTGCTATTCTCAACACTGAAAAGTAAAAAAAAGTCCTAAAACACAAAGTACATTCAAACAAAGTGCCAAGCCCAATTTACTGGTTAAATGTTCCAGTTATTTAAGGGAGAAATGATACCAATTATCTACAATCTCTTCTAGAGTGTAAAAGTAGGAGTATTTTCTAACTTGTTCTATGCTGCCAGCATAACATCAACACCAAAAGTAGACGGATATTACAAGAAAAAATGTTAAATCAACATCTCTCAAGAATTTAGATGACAAAGAAAGAAACAGAAATTACTAAATAAAATTCAACAATATATGAAATGAATTATGCCAGGAATTATGCCATATATCCCTGACTGGTTCAACATTAAAAAAAATTTAGGTTTCATGTTTGCAAAAATGTGTCAAAATAGACTTTCCTTTCATGTATAACTAAAAAGAACAAATAAAATAATTTAGGAATTTCACCTTATTAAGAGGTTAAAAAAATCACATGCTTGTATCAATAGAGTTTTTAAAAATTATTTTACCAAATGTAGCCCTAATTCATGCTAAAATTTCTCAGGTTGCTAACAATAGAAGGGGAATATCTACAACTCAAGTCATAGCAAATAGTGAGAAACTGGACAAATTATTTCTAAAATTCCAAAATGAAAGGATGTCCCTCTCCTACTATTACTGAAAATTGTCCTGAAAGTCACAACTACTTAATAAGACAAAACACAGAAAGGAAAAAACCCAAATAGAGGAAAACAATAAAACCTGTTTAAAATTGTAAATGACAATTATGATGAAAATACAAATGACTTAATAAAACATTGGAACCAATTAGAAATCATAGAAAGTTTTCAAGAAAAAAGTTTAAATACAAAAGTCATCATTTTCGTATATGCTACTAATGAACATCATTTGAAATAAAATAATACCATTCATACTAACATCAAACAGATGAATGTTGCACCTGAGTAAAAATATGTGTGTGTGTGTGTGTGTGTGTGTGTGTGTGTGTATACATATATATATAAAGATGATGCAGAAAACCACAAAGTTCTGGACAAAGAATACTTGAGCATGGATTGGAAGATTCAATAATGCTGTCAGTTTTTGCCAACTTGATCCACAGAGTCAATGGATTCTCAAACAAAATCTCAGCATAATATTCTTTAGATACTGAGAAATTAATTCTAAAGTCTATATGGAATGGCAGACATTCTACATTAACCAATATAACACTGAAATAAAAAGTAAAGTTGGGTTTTTGCCCTATTTGGAGACTTGCTATTAAGCTATATAGAGCTAAATAGAGAATGATCTCAGTCAAAGAACAAACACATGAATCTTTGGAATAGAATAGAGATCTTGGAAAGAGAATCACAGAAAGGAAAAGTGATATGTGATAAAATCAATTAATTGAAGAGAGAATAGTTTCTACAACTATGTAAATAACTTTTTCAAAGTCAAACATTTAGAAATCAATTTTATAAAAGGTACACATTTGGAACAGACACGTAACAAAAAGGGCCATGTCATAAGTATAGGAAATTGTACTCAATCTCATTTGCATTTTGAGTATTGCAAAATCGAACAGCAATTAGGTATCTGTAGAAATTTGAAAGGCTAAAGTAAAAACAGAAAACAGAAAACAACAACAAAGAAACTAATCGTACCAATTGCCAGCAAAGATGTAGAGTCCTCCCACCACCATTTGTTGAAGAGGCTGTCCTTCTCCAGTGTACAGCTGGTGCTGACCACGTGCAGCGCACAAGGTCTGACCTAGAAGAAACTTCCACAATTAGAAACTACCATTATTGACTTGTCACTATTGTTTATCCTGTGTAGATAGCAGAGTAGGCACTCTGTAAAGTTGTGAACTACCAGGCAGATATAGTCCTGGAATGGTTACAGAGACAGAGGATGCAACTGCCACCAGAAGCATCCAGGGTGGTGATGTGGTGAGAAAAGCAAGACTCAGAGAGAGATAAACTGCCCCAAGGGCACCCAGTACTCTGAGGTCACCTAGCACAGGAGCTCTGATCTTTATTCTCCTGTCATGGCCATGTGTCCCTGAGTAGATGTCTTTGATTGTGGACTTTGCTACATTTGCATAAAGGATCCGGGGCCTCCAGTAGTGTTGGAGAGGTCAGGTACACCCTTGCCCCTAACCCTGGACTGAAGCCTGCCCCATGGTAATCTGGAGTGGCCACTTGGTGGCACTGTGGAGTCACCACTGACTAGCAGTTACCCTGGGAACTCCCCTCCAGTCAACCTTGACCAAGAGACCTCAGTGGATGCTCTTGCTGATCTTATTCCAGTCACGGAAGCTGAGGCACAGAGAGGGACTGGTGGGCCCTGCCACAGCCCTAAAGTTAGTCTGAGAAAGAAGGAAAGTGGTTTACACCCCAAGTCTTCAACTACATTATGTTATTCAGTGCTTCTCCACTGAGACAAAAATAACTGACATGAACAAAATGAAGAAGGAAAGATTTATTTTGGCTCACAGCTGGTTCCATTGCTTCAGGGCATAGGTGAGGAAGATCATGGGTGGAAGGTTGTGGCAAAAAAAAAGTTGTCAGCTCATGGCAGCTGGCAAGCAGAGAGAGAGAGGAAGGAGCCAGGGAGATGAAACCCTCCAGGGCATCACCCAGTGACCCACTTTCTCCAGCAAATTCCCACCCCCTAGTCATCCAGTCAAATCATTAATCCATCCAGTGGATTCATCCAGGATGTCAAAACCCTCCTGGTCCTCTCCCTTCCCCAAAGCCTGGACATTGCAAAGCCTTCAACCCATGAGCTCCTGGGGGACATTCCAAGACCCAACCATAATGAAGGTCACCCACTTTATACTACCACCCAGTGTCATGGGTGGTATTCTCCCCATTTTCCAGATGAGGAAACCCAGGCACAGATTTTAAGTGGAAATACAGGAGAGATGACAAGAATAAATGTAGGAGGCAACAATATTCACAAGTAAAACACAAAAAGCAAATCATCTTAGCACCACAAGCCTGGCTCACAGCAAGCCCAACACTTCAATACTGGTATAGACCCATTTCCCAGAGGTGGAAACCATGGCTGAGTGGAAATCTTTTGCAGACATCACCCAGCCAGGATGTATCTACAGCTGGGTATGATCCTGCTGCAGGGGAGCAGGCCAGATCCCAACCTCCCTGCTCCACACCCTAGGCTAGACCATCCCAAGCAAGCAAGGCCAGACTGGGCTTGCAGTGCTGGGAAGGCCCGCCACCTCCTCAGAGCCCACAGATGGACTAGAGGGGGCTCTTCATATGGCTGCACTCAGAAGACCAGGTGCCCACTGGACTGTGAAGGTGCTGAGGGGTGTCTGCTTCTCCCCATGAGTCCAACAGCCCCTGGTGCTCACAGAAGCAGGGGGCAACTGCGTGTGACCTGGGCTACAAAGAGGGGGGAAGACATAAATAAAGGGACAGGGACACAGCATGAAGGCCAAGGCAGCAGAGAAAAAGAGACAAAACAGAAAAATGGGTGGCCCACCATGGGCCTGAGCCACCGGAGCCGCAAGCCCAAGGCCGCAAGAAGCTGCCTGGCGAGTCCATCTCCCGCACCCCCATACCCTGTGGCGGGAGCCTCCCTGGGTTGTTCCTCACAGCGGTGGAGAAATGTCTGGCCGAAGCAGGTCAAAATGCTGCAGGAGAGCACAGACCTCTTTTAAGGAAGCACCCTTCAGGCACCTGACAAGAGAAATAGGTCTGGAACTCACAGCAGAGTGCACTTCAATTGGCCAACCCAGGCCCTTGTTGGCCTTCAGGAGGTGGCAGAAGCATCCTTAGTTCACCTCTTTGAGGGTGCCCACCTCCTCTCCTTCCACGCTAGGCGAGTCACTCTTCCCCAAGGATTTGCAGCTGGCCAGGAGGAATGGTGCATTGAGGAAGGACTTGGCTGACCTCCTGCAACAGTGTCTCTGGAGGTTACCAGGGACTCTAGGAGCCACAACCTGACCCAGTGGTGTCTGAGGTGCTACCTGGATTTTGCTGTCTCTGAGCAGTTTGCGCATGTTGCCCTTTAAATTTTCTTTGTGAAGGAGAAGACTGCATGTTTCCTCTGTAGCAGAGACATTACAGGAGACAGTCACAATGTTCCAAAGGCCTGAAAAGACTTAGTTGGCATGATACTCACATGACTCTTATGGGAATTTGAAGACATCAGATCTGCCATGTTATAGGAAAAGGATATTTACTTATTATTTTAGTTCATTCTATACTACATGCATTTTTTACCATGCTTATATTTGTACTTTTATTGAAAATGTAAGAGAAAAATAAAAGAACACTGCCATCTATTGTGAAAAAAAAAAAAAAAAAAAACAGAAAAATGCTGGGTGGGTCCCCAGAGCTGAGCTACAGGTGCAGAGGAAAAAGCAAATCCTGAAAGACACCGAGACAGGAAGAAGCAGAAAATCAGAGAAAAGGACAAAGGACCCAGGTGGACAGAAAAGGCAGAGAGGGACTGAGAGCTGGAGCTGGAGACTCAGAAGAAAGTCAGAGCCAGACACATGGAGGGACAGATTCTCAGGGACCAGATTCAGGAGGGCAGGCAGAGAGGCCAGGAGACAGGAACTGGATGAAGGTAGGGGAGAGGAAGACCAGAGGACATGAACAGGGAAGCAAGCCTGGAGAGAAAGAGAGAGAGAGAGAGAGAGAGAGAGAGAGAGAGAGAGAGAGAGAGAGAGAGAGAGAGAGAGAGAGAGAGAGACAGGAGAGACAGGGTAGACTGTAGGAGGAGGGGAAGGATGGAGATGGGAGGGTCAGAGGGTAGAGGCCAGAACTGGGCATGGTCACCATGGAGGCAGGCACTCCCATCCTGGGGACCTTACATGGCCTAGACAGAAGGCCTCCAGGGTCCTTCATCCACCCTAGTTCCTCTTCCCAGTGGGGGCCTGGTCAAGGACCCAAACCCACGGAACAAAAGCCAGAAGGCTGACCTCACTAGAGTCCTAGAGGCTGCCTCTGTTCCTACATGCTCAAAAGGCCCCTGCATGTTGTTTGCATTAGATATTCCTGTGGGGGATGCTAATGCACTCTAATATTTTTGACTCTCCTGGATTCTGGTTTGCATATATTTGCATATCCTGAATTAGAATTAGACTGGGATCATGTAAATGAACCCAACAGCTTGGGGGTTCAGTGGGGCCCTTGGCTCCCTGTCTGTCAACAGGCTGTGCTGGCTGCAGCCATGACCTGGGAGTGCACTGGCAGGCAGGTTGACCTGGAAGGATTGGCTGTGTGTGTCCCCATCGTGATGCCACTGTCCAACTCAGGTCTAGGATAGTCAGGGAGAGTTCTCAAAAACCTGGGTCTGAACCTGTCTCATCCTTCCATTGCTTCTAGAATCCTAGAATAAAGACCAAAATTCTCTGCAATCACAAGACCAATGTCTCTGCCAATCCCTGAACACCTGCTTTCTCCCTTCCTCTCCTCCCTCCACCCACAATGTAGCATCTTCCTCTCAGGGCTCACTCAGAAGGCTTCTGCTCACCACAGGACTCTTGCACATACTACCCACAGTGGCCACCTTATGTTTCCCTCCTCCTGTTCTCTCCCTTACAGATAATTCATCCTTTGGATTCCAGGGAGAGTGCCACTTCATCAGGGAAGCCCTCCCTGTCATTTAACCTTGTCCGCCATTAGGCACTCAGCTCCCTTGGAAAGCTGGAGTTATTCTTGATGAAGTAAACTAGCTCATGCCAACTTCTCCATGAGACTCTGAGACTTTGTCTCTTTTGTCACTGCCCTCCTAGCAGTGCTGCCAGGTATGTAGAGATTTCCAACTAATTAAAATTTGTTGAATAGATAGGTGGGTAGATGATGGATGAATGGATAGACTGATGGATAAATGGATGGATGAATGTATAAGTGAATGGATGAATCAGTGGATAGATGGGTGGATAAAGGAGAGGATGGATGGATGGATGGATAGATAGATGGATGGATGCCCAGTGACTTTCAAACAATCTATTAACTATATCCAATAGTGAACATTAATGTATATGTACGTCATCTAGATGACCATGATATAGGAGGTACGGAAGTCACATGCACAATATGGATGAGGAAAGAGAATCAAAGAGGCACAACAGAATTTTGGCAGAACTGGGAGTCTACCACAGAGCTCAGGGGCCACAGATCCCCAGCCCCACCCACTCACATCCCCACTGACCCTCTGGGGGCACCCACCCATGTGAGGAGTACACCTCTCTTGACCTCACGCAGGAACTTGAGTTCACCAGCACGCACACAGGCATGGCCTGGCTGGATCACACCTCAAGGCCCATGAGAGTCCACACCCCATACCTGTGTGCATCCACACTGGCCTGCAGTCCTCATGCACAGATGCCTCACATACACACACAAGCCCACCCAGACTTTCCCTCAGACATTCACCACCAGTTCACTGCACCTGCTCTACATGGGCCTCTGTGCCAGGAATGTGCAGGGATTTCTGGTGATCTCCAGCCTTCAGAGTTTCCCTGGGTATACAATCCCAATCCCCACATGCATTTGAACATTGGTTCCTTGGAGCAAAACTCTCTGCTCACACGAGAATGGACAGATCATAGGGTGGGCATGTACGAGATGAAGTATCACACACACAGAGCACGTGCCTTTACTCCACACTCCTAGACCAACCACTGAACACTTGTCCTTGAAATAACATGCTCTTCCTCTGGGAAGTTCTATCCCAGACACTGGTGGGCACGTGGATGCATTCAGAGTCCAGCCACCAAACTCCCGCCCAGCAACCTACACCAGGTTAGCTATTAGAAGTTCTCACCTGCCAGGCCAGCTGGGGTTTGCTGAGGCTCCCATGTGTACCCAAGGGTAGGCATCAGGCCTGGCCAAAGAGAAGGGAAGGGTGTGAAGCAAGGAGCAGGAGCAGGGGATAGAGGGTGTGAATGTGGGTCAGGTGACATTGTGGTGGCATGCTGTGCCTAGGTACCCAACAGACTCATGGGATAGTCTATAAAATGGACTTTAAAGGGTGGCCCATGACTCAGATGCCTGAGATGCCACTTAACTTGTGAATTAGCAAGGGAGCCAGCAGAGTATCCCATACCTTCTGAGAGAAAAGCCCAGGAACACACAGATGAGGCACAAATGCAGGAGGAACTCTGCCTGGCAGATACTGAGCTGGTCCAGGTCCGCAGGGAGGGAGATCCACCTACTCCACCAGGCAAAATTTCCATTTCAGTGGGAAGATGATCAGTATGGCTGTGTCTCAGAGCTGATGCAGCACAAAGGTGCAGGAAGGAGCAAAAGACCCCACTAAGCAGCCAACAGCTGGTGAGACCCAGCTTCCCCAGGGAATGACTCAGCCAGCTGTCTTTCTGGTAGGGTTCAAAATCCTCCACGACTTACCTCTACAAATGAAAAAAAAAAATTCCTCCCAAACAAATTACATAGCCAGGGTCAAATATAAATCAAATAACAATGCACAGAAATGGAGAACAAATGCTAAGCAGGCCCTGAGACTTGTGTCCCAGGAGGAGGGACAGTGAGTGCCTTGCAAAACAGGCAGCATAAGACCAGGTTTGCAAATCAGCTCCCAGGACATGAGCTGAGTAGCACAGCCAGGCCAGCACTCCAGACTTCAGAAGGGGCCCATGGATGGTGGTGAGGGAGGTTCAGCCCAGGCCAAGCCCCAGAGTGCTGGTACCCAGAGCTGGGGGAGAGGATCAGAGGAGAGATGGACAGACAGGGAGCCCTGAAGCCCTGTAGAGAATGCCATCAATGATCAGAGCATGCAGTAGAGTTGCTGTAGGACTGGGAGGCCACCAAAGGGACCACAGGGATGGTGTCAGGGGGACACACAGGTGCTCCAGGGCTCCTGCAGCAGTCAGCAGGGAGACGGGCAAAAATGGCTCAGCCTGGCAGCTTTTCAGAACACCAGGATTGGGAAAGGAGGAATTCCATTAAGAGACAGCGTCAGAAGAGTGGTTATCTGTCTCCTTGGACTGGTGGGAACAGGAGGGGACTGGAGAGTGTCCTAAAGGGACCAGGCAGACATGGGGATGAAGCCCAGGTTTATAGTCCCCAGCAATGCCTAGGCTATTGGTGTTCACATTTCCTATTTGGTGCAGGTTTTTTGGTCAACTCCACCTTGACAAATCTGCCTTTGGGCTTTGCTTTGCTTTGAGACTGCTGCCCTCGGCCTGGGGTTGTCCTGGTAATGAGCAGCGGGAACTGAGGGAGATAGGCTTGGTGGCATTGAACCTGTAAACACGCAGATTCCAAAGTAAAGGGGAAAGGTGACTCTCCAACGAGGCATGAGCTTTCAAGTCAGAAGACCCGTGGAGCAGGTACTCCACAGAGTTGCCCAGCAGGACAGCAGTCCTGACAACTTCCTGCCCAGCTGACCCCAACCACTAGCCCCCAAAGAAGATGGAACAAATAATCACAAGAAGGTTCATGGCCAGACTGGTCCTGGAGGACTCGCACTCTGACTTGTAGGGTGGGCTTTGGTCAACATTCATCTGAGCCTTGTCCCTCAAGAGAGGCAATGTGCAGTGTCCAATCCAGAGTCAAACCTCAGGGAAACCCAGTGGCTTCTGGGCTGCTGTGGGTAGTGGCCTGTGGCTTCTGAGCCTCCTGCCTTGGGTTCCTTGTCATTCTTGGATGATTTCTGAACATGGTGCTGGCTTCCGTGGAAGGCTTTTCTCCAAGTTGCCTATTCTTGTTTGGTAGGCACCTCAGCTGTGTGAAGCTCCCCAAACAAGAAAGGGCTCTTAAGGAAAAGCCACTCGCACATCACATGTTGCAGCCCACACCTAGAGAGGGTGCTGGGAAGGTGAGTTGGCAGGAGGTGGAATTTGCCATACTCTGTCAGTGCAAGCAAAGCCCACTGGGCCTCCAGAGGAAGGGTGACAGGAGACCAGAAGCTGCCTGGGAGCTCTCCTCACAGACCTGACAGCACAGTCTGGGTCCTATGCAGAGGAGGAGGAGTTGTTAGCATCCTACGGGATTCTGAGACCTCAAATCCTAGGCCCCGGGGTGGAATGTCCCTAGGTGCAGGGTTCCCAGAACGTGGGAGCTGGCTCCTGAGGACCTCCAGATGGATCCTTCCTCAGGTCCTTACCTTCAGTGCCAAGCAGGTGCCTCATCCTCCTGCCAATTCCTTGACACCCTCAGGAAGGAACAGTGTGTGGGACATCCACTGCTCACTCTGGCTGCTCAGAGACTGGTGACACATATATCCATTCAGTATCCTGCACTGCAGTTCAGGTGACAGGGCTTGAGCCCCTTCCCAGACACCTCCATAGCACCTGGGTCTGAGCTGACCAGTGTTACCCTGGACCCATTGTGACTTGCCAGGGGAAGCCCAGTCACCCTGTGGAGAGAAATGCCTGGTGGTGGTTCTCAGGAAAGCCCTGGACATTGTCCTCTAACTCCCTGATAACCAAACAGCAATGACCTGCCCCCAGGTGACAGTGCACCTACCTGCTGGCTCTGTGCTGTTCACACAAGAGCTCACTTTCAGGGCAGGCGCAGAGATGGAGCAGATGAGGACAAGTACAAAATGACCACATGGTCAGCAACACCAGACCCCAGCCTGGAATGTTGGGAGAGTGGCAAGTGTCACCACACTGGCCTCAGAATACTGGCACTGGCTAAGACTGAACTCAGGGGCAGGGCTATCAGGCCCCTCTGGCTGATGGACCCTGACCTACACCTTCAGGCATTGGAGCCCACCCTGCCTAAACACAGCCAGAAAGGAGGTCGGTGGCCCAGGGGCCACACCCAGGCCCCCCATGTTCATGGTAGAATTTTACTGTCTGGTGCAGGTGACCACTCCTCTTTTCCTCTGTCTCATGATGCACTCCTTTGTCTTTTCCTGGTATAGGTGAAGGTACCCATGTCGACCAACCTGGGAGGAATTGGGAAGCTCTCAGGGCAGCTCTGCTTCAGGGTTACAAGAGGCAAGGTGCTCCAGCAGGAGGAGACCTCCACACAGATACAGAATGGAAGACGGATGGGCCAGGCTCCTCCAGAGTCCTGCTTCAGCTCAAGCAAGTCCCC
The DNA here is from genome assembly GCF_902686445.1 of Sciurus carolinensis. Taxonomy (NCBI): domain Eukaryota; kingdom Metazoa; phylum Chordata; class Mammalia; order Rodentia; family Sciuridae; genus Sciurus; species Sciurus carolinensis. The sequence goes on along the minus strand of NW_025920123.1, from coordinate 54,842 downwards.
AACACTCAGCCACCCACTTAGGGTGCCACAGATGCCACCAGGACATCCTGACAGAAGCACCTGAGAAGACTGGGAGACCTGCTAACAAGCCACCAATGGGCAGCATGCCAAGTGTTGTCCCAGAAGGGACACACTGAATGCTCAGCTCACCACAAAGATTTCTGGAACCCTGTTTCTCCAATACATTCTCCTGTGCTGTACAAATGAAATGCTTCTACCTATTTTCACAGGGAAAGGACTCAGGCACAGAGAAGAAGAGAGCTTCCTGGGCCACCTGGAGTGACCTTGGTAAGTTCCAAGCTATTGTCCTTCTGGCTCAGGCTCTTAGCACTTGGCTCAGTTCTTCCCCTGCTGTCTTCTCCTGCTCCTCCCTCCAGAAAAACACATTGCTCTGCGTGGCTGTGGATCTCTCCACTAGCCCCAGGCAGAAGCATGACCAGTCCCTCTGGTGACCTGGTCCCATCTTTATTCCATCCATACAGGCCCAGGATGGCCTTTTCCTGCAGCAGCCTGGGGTCCTCTCTCATAGTCAGGCCAGCAGCTCAAGGTCAGAGAGCTGAATGTGATCTGGACTGCATGGTGAGCGGCAGCCAGAGAAGCCATCAGTCCAGCTGACAGTGCTCGCCAGGAGAGAGTTCATGTGACCGCTTTGGAACTACAGGATCCTTTGGTGTAGTTCGTGGGTCAACACTTCATTTCAGTGACACACAGATCTAAGTACCCATCAGACAATGACATAGGTTGCATTTTACCACCATATTTCCTGACTATGAGTGCTCCTGGCCAGAGAAAGGAGGCTTGCAGGTTGCAAAGAGGTTCACCCACATAAAGGGGAAGCAGCTTGTGGTGTGAAGGTGCAGACATGATGCGGGCACAGGTGGGATGAGCACAGGTGCTAGGGCTCTGGCAGGCAGTGCCACATCCATGGTCTGCTCTCACAGGACAGCTGGAGACACCACCTGCGTCCTGCTACAGGTACTTCACTGGCCCTCATGCAGCACCCTTCCTGACAAAGTGGGATCTGAGGACAGGGGCCAGAACTTGAGCACATGGTCATTATGTGAAGCAGGGAAGGTGGAAGGTGCTACCCACCTGGCTGTGCTGCATGATGCTCAGGCCCACTCTGCCACCTCAACACCAGTTCCCCTTGTACCCTCCTTCCCTTTTCCTCTGAATTCACCTCTGCCTCTTCCATCTTCCCTTAGTGCCAGGAGAAGCCACAGCCCATGTGCAGGCTGACCTGGGAGCAGTGACCAACAGTCTGAGGAGAGGCCCATCCCTCACATCCAGAGAGGGAGAGGGCAGGCTCTGCCCAGCCCTGCATTCCTGCCCTGCTTCCAGACACAAGACCCCTGGAGCGGGGGCTTATCCCCAGGTGTATGGGGTCCCTACCAGCATCTACAAATGATCCCTACCTACCCTCAAATGAGGGCTAGTTTCTCAGAGTCTTATGGGAGCTATAAAATGCTGCTGGATCAACAACCCATGATTATCTGAATGCCAATGGGATGATGCTAACTGGGCCCCCACCCTGCACATCCAAGGACTCCCAGACAACCAGAACCCACTTTATGGTCATGCCCCAAATGTACCCACCCTGATAACACTTCCTGGGAACTGTGGGTTCAAACCCAGTGAGCCAGGAAAGCCCCTCCTCACATTTGGGTGGCATCACAGCTGCAGGTGTGGAGGGTGCTAGTAGACACAGGAGGCTGGGGGGAGCTTCCATCTCCACCACCTTGCTATGCACTCCAGCCAGCTGCGGGGTGGGCTGGAAGGAACTGCTCCCTGAGCAGGAGCAGCACTCATAGGTGACCCGGGCCTTCAGTCCACCTCACCATCCACTGCCCCATTCACAAGTTCAGAAAACCTGCTGACCCAGCCTGGTCCTCCACCTCAGCACATGTTCAGAGAAAAGGGCACACTAGCCCTGTGTGCAGGGTGACACACTGACATCTGCTCTCATGGTCCATAGCAAAAGAGCCCTTGATGACCACCTACAGAAACCCCTCTAGCTGTTCATTGCTGTGACCAGACTCTGCCTGGCGGGAGGTCAAGGGCCCCAGCCTCCTTCAGAGGAGCTGGCAGAGCTTACACCTCTCTGCCACTTCCCTCCCAAGATGCAGCATGTGCAGGTGCAAGTGGAGGCTGGGGCCTAGGGGCTGTAGGCAGAAGGGGCTGGGTCTGTGGGCTCATCCTGCCGATCCCTGAACCTTACCCTCCATGATCCCGCTTGAGGGAGACAGGACTCTGTTTTGCAGCTGTTCTTGAGATGGTTGTTGGAGATGTTGATGCCCAACATGGAGCCAACCCCCACCCCATTCATGGTCTTCCAATCCGTGTGTTATGGAGCACCCCACCACTCAGTGCCATGGATGAGGCATGATGCCCTGGTGCCCACTAGTGGCCATCTGCTGAAGGTGCCCCTCAGAGGAGACCCCCATCCGATGGGTGCTGGGGGTGTGCAGAGAGGGCAGGGCCAGATGCTTTCTCCTGAGCGCAACTGTCCATCAGCTGAGCAGTGCTTCTGGGGGAACCACCCTGGATGCATGCACAGTGGGGTCTGGGTCTTCTCATGAGTCTCTTCAACTTGCACTCCACCTCTCCAGGTAACCCCAAGTTTCCTTGTTCAGTTCTTCACCCCTGAATGCCTACACCCCTGCTCCTCCTCCCTACTGAGGTCACAAGTGTCCCTGTGGTCACACTCTCCTTCCTGGACAGGAAGTCAGGTGGTGGTTAAATTCAACTTGTGACTTTCTGCCTGTACAGGGGAGGCAGTGGGTCACCCCTCTCTGTTATCAGGAGTTCTTGGGCTGGGCAAACTCTTCCCAGACCATGAGTGAAAACCTACCTCCTGGCCACCCAGTGTACCCCACAATATTTTCGGGGGCAGTGGCTTCCTGCTCTCCAGGCACCCCTGCACCCCTCCTCTGCCTTGGCCCACTCCACAGAAATGCCAACCCTAGAGGGTCTCGGAAACATCCAGGGTCGACTCCTCCATTGGTCCCTATCCCTTCCTGCATGTGTCCTTGGTGCTTGGGAAGGGCCTTTCCCCTTCCTGGAACACTGCAGAATGTCTGCCCAGGTAATATCATCCAAAAAACGACCACACCTCCACCACAGCTCAGAGCTCAGACAGCCCTGGAACCTACTGAGTGAGGGTGACAAATCCCCAGGGCAGCCACCACTTTGCTCCAGTACTAGGCTGCAGAGGTCAGACAAGCACAACCAGAAAGTCAGGTTTCAGGGCAAATATGAGGAATTAAGATGCAGAGGTAAAAATCCTAATTTTGAAATTGGCAACTGTTTTCAACACTAAACTACTGTTCAGGTCACCTTCAGGCCACATTTGGTGCTAGGGCCACCACAGAGCAAGCTCTGACCAGCAGGCAAGCAGCAGGCTCTGACCAACATGCAAGTCTGAAGTTCACAAAAGACCTTCCTGCCAACAGCCCACGAGGCTAGAACACACCAGATTATCATTACCCTTGTTGGAGAACCAGAGGCCTCCAAAGGTAGGTGATCATCCCAAAGACCACAGGTTCAGTGATCCCAAGGGGTTGCCTGGGCCATTGCACAGCATTGACTCCCAAGGGCATGTAACCCACTTCACTTCCTCAGGTGTTCTTTCTACTCCACAGTCAGGCATCTACTGTATGCACATTTGAAAGATTTGCCAAGCACATGATGTCAAGGATACTATCAGGACTTCAGACTTTGCCCTGATATTGAAGAATAAGTTTATTTAGGTGTGTAATCAAAAACATAACCATACAGCACAACCATGATTTGTGATCCTTATTATTTTTCTTTGGTGTGGGTCAGTTCCCTTTGAATAAGGAAAATGAGAAGGAAAAGTCGAAGGAGTGGAAGGAAAGACAATAAAAATGAGGGGAGGAGGAAGAAGATGGCAGGAAGCAGGGGAGACCAGGGGAAGAGAGGTAACCATGGCCATCTCTAGGAGAATATGCATGGACCACACATGGTGGCCTGCATGTGAAAGTGATCCCTCCTGAGGTCCTCCATTTCCCAGGAGAAGATAGAAATCCAGACTTGGGTGAAATGTCCCAATTTAAAATGCCTACAAGTATTTCATTCCTAACTGCATTAGGAAGACAAACCAGCTTTCCATGCATGGCCTAGGAGGTGGAGGTGAGCCAAACCAATGGCCTCCCCAAGGTCACCCATCCTTGCCAAGTTGCTGGCTCAGTCAGTTGAGGCTCAGTCATGAGCTTGTTTGTTCTGGGTTAGGAATGGTGAAGCTTTTGGAGAGAGAAGCGTCAAGAAGCAAGATGTCCTCATAAGGAACACTTGCCTCCCAGGGCAAGTGCTGTCCATATGCAGCCTTTGCTTTTGGAAAAGACTCACTTGTATTTCTTCTATTTTCTTTTTCTACCTGTGATGTGCGAACATGAACTCAGATGGATTTTTCAGGTGGCCAGATAATGACCCATATCAACCAAGACTAGGAACCTGTTTTTATGCAAACCCTGCTTTGGGCATGAGCTAAGTTTCTCCTACTTCCCTGGTCCTGGGAAGGTCAAAGCTAGCCCTGGTCCCATGAGCATTCTGGAAGTTTGGAGGCAGGGATGGAGCTTCTGGAAATAGCCCCCATAGGGCTGTTCCCTCCTGTCATAAGTACTGGCCTGGCCTCTCATTTTCCCAGAGCAAGAACAGTAGGCACCCTGGGAACCACTTGGATGCCCTCAGCTCCTGTTGCCCCTTCTCAGGGACTTGATGGGGGGATAGGTTCTGACCTGAGAGCACAGGGCAGGAGAACCACCTCAGTTCTTAGTGTCTTGTATTCATGCATATTCTGAACTTTCCCAGAATCTGAGAAGCTAATGGGTCTTCTCTTTCAGAGGGACAGTGTGTGCTCATACCCCACATGAGTCTGGTGATCACCCCCCCACTGGGTTGACCTGAGCCCAACTGTATGGTTTTGTGTATATGTTGAAAATATTTAAATATCAGGAGATGACACATAGGAGCAACTTCCCTGGAAAGATCATCAGGACTAGATAACCATGCCCCTAGGGCTGCCCCATCAGCAGGTGGGCTCCTAGCCACCTCATTTTCTTATGACTCTGAGACAAAAGTCAGTCCCATATGTCACCTTTATCCCCTAACTGTGCTCTTGTCACAGGAAAGTGTCCTCTCAGTTACTTCTGCTCTAGCCAGGAGTGTGAAAATCACAGGGCAGAGCAGCGTTCATGGGTCCCACACCCACTGGGCTACTCCAAGGTCTGACCCTTGGGCAATCCACATCTCCAGGATTTTGGTGCCTGCCCCATAACCAGTGCCATTTGGGGAGCAGAAAGAACAGTGGCCTGTTGTTGTGATGCCTAATTCACACAGTGTTCAGACTGCAGGTCATTTGAGTGAACAAGGGCTCAGTGACTTGTCCACATAGGTTCTAACATTCAGACTAAAACCATAGCAGAAAAGGTAAAAGCACCACGGACAGAGTTAGCCTGAGCTGCAGCTGTGGTACCATGGCAGACGGTGGGTGCTGGAGATCCTGTGCATCCCGGAGTCTGGCATCAGTGGGAAGCCACAACACCAGGCTGCAGCCTCATGGGCATGTCTCCATGAAACCCAGACCCTTGGCTTATTTCCAGGCAGGTGGTTAAAGGAGGATAGCAGAACTCAACCTGCACTGACTCAACTCTGAGGCTTTACATGTGAATAAACCTCCAAGAAAGCATCTTGCCTTTTGCAAACCTATTAAAAATAATTACCTGGAGAATACAAACTTCACCTGCATTGTAATGCCCACTGTGTAAAATGTTGGTGTGTGTATAAGATATAAAACAAGGAAAATTGGTAATTTTTCTCCTTTTTCCCTGATTTCTACTAGCATTGTTATAATATGGTTTTCTCACAAAATAACATCACACAATTTAAATAGCAATGTGAACCTTGCACCACTCCAGCGATTGCTTGCTGCAGCCCTTCTCTTTCCCAGTCCTCAAGCAAGCAAATAAACATGCTGCTTGGGGCCAGGCATGATCCCCACACCATCAGCTCCACACAGAAGAGACAAATCCCACCTTGGTATACTTTTCTTCCAGAGCAAAAACCTACACCTACAGAATGAGTTTGAAGATACAGATGGCAGCCTGGATTTATTGTACAGAGAGCACAGGGAAGTCACATGGCCTACATCTTAGCCCAAAACCCTGGCCTCTGGCAGGCTGCAGTTCACTCCGGCAGGCTTGGCTCTGTAGCAGGGCAACTGAGCAGGGTATTCTGCTTCACAAGCTCAGTCTCCTTGTCAGTCAAAATCCCTACTGTAAAACATACACTGGGCACTGCATCCCACACATACAGCTGGAGATGTGAAAGACAAGTGCATGCTAAGGACCACATGAAGAGCACAGGAGCAGACTTGGCACTGGAAGTACCTCCTGGTTCAGGCAACATGGGAGGCATGAGGAGGGAGTGGGGAAATATTGGCAGAGGGCCCAAAGGCTCTGTTGCCAGGCAGTGAGAAAGAAAGTGAGTGGACAAGAGCCAACCATGCTGACTTGCAGCCCACAGGGAGGGTCAGGGTTCACTTGAGTGTGAAGGAGTTGGGGAGGGGTCATGGGAAGATGATCAGATTGCTTCTTTAAAAGGACACTCAATCTGCTGTGGGAAAGAGGCTGGGAGTGCAGCAGCTGCAGGAGCTGGAGGCTAGTAAAGAGACTCTGGGGCAACAGGTGAAGGGCAAGGCTGAGCTTGACTAGGCAGAGGATGAGGCAGGTTGCATTGACACTGCAGAGGCAGCAGAATCAGGGTGGTGAAAGATGAGCCTTCAACAGCCAGCATCCTCTGAGCTTGGGGACAGACTGAGCCACCCAGCCAGCTGGGCACCTGCTGCAACCTGAGCACCCCGTTTATGTTCTCACACCTTGATCTTTGCACAGGTGTTTCAGGAGACCCTGTCCATACAGGTACAGTTCTAGGCTGAGGATGAATCATTGAGCAAGAGCATCTTGTCCTCTTTCCTCTTCCTGTCCCACCCAGCCCTGATGTGCAGTGGAGGAAAGGCCTCACTGGGCCTTGTTGTCCCCCAGGGGAGGGACAAAGCACTGGTAGTGTGCATCTGACTTGCACATGTAGCTTCAGAACAGGATGGTGCAGACACACTTGATTTTTATATTCTTCTTGTTTACATGTTATGTAGACTGCCTTATGCCAAAGATGTCCTCACCTTTCCCCAGAACTTATGATTGCTACTTTACACACATGGGTGGCTATTTCAGTGCAATTAAACTAAGTTTCCTGAGACAGAAGGCAGGAGGGTAAGTACCAGAGGAAGTTAGTAAAGCAGAGGTCTGAGAGGTGGGGGAGAGAGACAGATGCTGATGGGTGGACAGGTGTACAGATGGTTGGGTGGATGGATGGATGATGGTTGGGTGGATAGGTAGATGGATGGGGATGGATGGAGATGAGTAGATGGGTGGATGGGTGGATGGGTAAAAAGGGTAGATGGATGGTGGGGTGGGTGGAAGAATGGGTGGGTGGGTAGGAGGATAGGTGGGTGGAGAGACAGATGGGTAGATCAATGGGTATGTGGATTTTTAAAAAAATATTTTTAGTTGTTGATAGACCTTTATTATTTTATTCATATTTTATATGTGGCACTGAGAATCAAACCAAGTGCCTCACATGTGCTAGGCAAGCACTCCACCACTAAGCCTCAACCCCAGCCCAGTATGTGAATTTTTGATGGACTGATTTGAAGACATTAGAGGAGAGGAGCAGCGGATAAACATCTTCAGAAGCCAGAAGGCAAGAACAAAGATTCTCTTCTGAGCCTCCAAAGGGAATGCAGCCATGTGTCACCTGGACTTTAGACCAGTAAGACCGATTCTGTGCATCTGGCCTCTAAGATAATAAACACATGCTGTTTTGAGCACTGACTGTGATTGGTTACTGCTGCTGTAAGAATCCAGGGCATATTTTCTAGAGAAAACATCAATACATGTGACAATATAAAAATTTTCAATTATACAAGGCACAAGTAGTCAAGATAAAAAATGAGGGGGGTGGATTTCATCCAGCAATAAGTTGACATCTGTAATGTGCAGAGAGGGCTTGAGTCAATAACAAACACTCCATGGGGAGAATCAAGGGATGTATATAACATGAAAGAAAAACACAGATAGCTAAATCACCCAGGAGAAGCCATCCAGCCCCAGTAACAGATGGAGTTGAGACAGAAACCACCACCAGGTGCATTGCTTGGCCCAGAGACTGCAGGAAATGGTAATAAGAAACCCCACCAGGGGCAACACTTACTGCCACATCTTTCAGAGCAGCAGTCTGGCAGTGTACAAATAGCATCTGGGGCAGAGCAGAGCCAGAAATAGCCAGGCTGAGAGGGCACTTGATTTATGAAGGCAGTGGTGCTGCAGGGAAAGGGAAGGTGTCTTGCCTTGTGGGAACTTGGCAAGTTGGCATCTATATGGGAGAAGACAGAGCCTGACCCCTTGTCCACAGCATGCAGGACACAACACGACAGGCTCTAGATATGAGCAGGAAAGAGAACACTGATCATTTCAGGTGATATGAGAGGCTCTTTATGATCTTGAGTTAGGTGAGATTCCCCAATCAGTACATAAAAAAGCACTACACAGAAGAGAAGAGCTTGACATATTGGGCTGAATTAAAATTTTAAAGTGCTGCTCATTAGTAGATACCATAGGCCCAAGCAAGACCTAGTCACAGAAGAAATTTGTAATACATGTAACTAACAAATGGCTCATATCCAAAATGCACAAAGAATTTCTGAAAATCAATAAGAAAAAACCAGCAGGCAGTCCACCAGAAAAACAGTGTGGGACAGATTTTTTTTTTTAAGGAGCATTAGCATGTACAATACACACAAAGAAAATTCACCATGTCATAGAAAATAAAATGTCCACAAGAAAGATGTGATGGTAGCTGCCAACATGACCAACATGACCACTCTGGAAAAGGAAGGCAATTTTAAAGCAACTGGGATGCTTGTACTTCAAGAGGGGACCATCTTGGAAAATTTATCATCATCTATCACTGAGAAACATATGCACACCCAGGATCTAGCCACTCTGTTGCCGGGTGGATATCAAACAGAAAGGCACTCACAAGTTCACCAGAAGAGACCCAGAAACATCTGGTATTGCTCTTGTAACAGCCAAAGCTGACCCACAGGCAGAATCCACACAGGCAAATGGATGCTGGCCAAACTCTGCTGTTGGATCTGGGGTGACCCTGCTTGTGTCCCCTTGGTGAATGCTGTCACACTGCAGCCTACTGTGTGCTTCCTGCATATGTGCTGTGCTGCAATAGTGTGCTTCCTCTGAAAATGGGGGCTGGGGAAGCTGGCTCTGAATAACACAAAGCCAGCTCCAACTCAGTCTATAAATCTGCAGATCTCTGGTGACCCTCTGCAAGTAAATACAAATCACAAATCTGGTATAAACAACTAGAACAAAGTTAAAGATGAGAAAAGGTGGAGGCATTTAATGAGACAGTTCTTTCCCTAATAAGTTATGCTAGATAGGACTGAGCATGGTGGTGCATGCCCAGTGACTGGAGAGACTAAGGCAGGAGGACTGCAAGTGCAAGGCCACCCTGGGAAACTTAGGGAGGCTCTGTCTCAAAATGAAGAATAAGGAATAGGGCTGGGGATGTGGCTCCATGGTAGACAACCCATGGGTTCAATCCCCAATGTCAAAAAGAAAAATGTTCTGCTAAAGGGAGATGAGTAAGAACACAGGAAGTTCATTAGTGTGTTGTGTGTAATAGCAAGAACATGAAAAACCAGTTTCACAGCCACATAAGACTAATAGATGAGGACTACAATGCAGGCATGAAAATGGAGACAGAGTCTACAGCTATTGGTCTGGAAATAATAAACCAAGAAGCCAGAGTTGACTTGTAAGGGATAGAAAGACCAGTGGTCCATTCTTAGCTTTACATGTAACATGACTGGGGTGTAAGGAGGGTAGCCAAGGGGGCAGGATGGAAAGTTACAAGCAGGTGACAGAGAATGTGGATCCACAGCCCCTTGACAGGTGGGGAAATGAAGGTCCACCTGAGCAGCAGAGGTTAACTGCACAGTGCCCAAAGGAAACTCGACCAGGGGTTCTCCCACCATAACAAGAGAAAGGGAGGCAGGGATAACTAAAGGTCCATTTCTTTAGACAGCCCAGTGGGAGACAGTAAAACCCAGGTCACCTCAGGAAAACTGCACCCTAATCAGCAAAGAGCCACTGGGGAGGGGCCTGGAACTCTGGGATAGGATGCTGGTGATAGCTACTCCCATGTGCCTGCTCCCCAGACACCCTGTCTTGCAAGCCCTTATTAAAACAGAGCAAGTGTTCCTTCTCTTTTAGTACATCCTTTGGGCTTGAACAGGTGTGTTTCTTGCAATGGCTATGACAGGTTGATAAAAGTGGACTATGTCCTGGGCATGAAAATGAGTAGCATATACATATTAGTCTGTAAAAATTACACCAAAAAGCCAGAACACTGCTGGCCAGCATGAATAGCAGAACCCAAGTACATAACACTGATGTGTACCTCCCTAGGGAAATTGCTGGAGGAGACTCATTCAAAAAAAATGAGTATACTGTAGGGACACAGCCACAGGGAAGTTTACAAAAGCCATGTTAAAGAACCAGCCAAGTTTCCCATGAACAGATGAATGGCTAAAGAAAACAGGAGCTGTATACAATGGGATTTTACTCAGCTAAAAAAAGAATAAAATTATGGCATTTGCTGGTAAATGGATGAAAATGATGAATATCATGCTGAGTGAAATAATCTAGACTCAGAAAGTCAAGGATCAAACGTTTTCTCTCACATTCAAGAAGGTAGAGCAGAATAAAGTGTGTAGGGAGATCCCATGAAAATAGAAAGGAGATCAGTGGAGGAGAGGAAGGGATTGCATGGGAAGGAGGAAAGACAGGAAAAGGGATAAACTGTGAAATTGACCACATTATGCCATGTGCATATATGAAAATACCACAGGGAATTCCACCTATATCCATATCTCAAATGCACTAATCTAAAAACTGTTAATAAAAAGAATATTACCATCTATTCTCTCTGAATGTGGGTAGCAAATGACATTTAGCCACACAAGGCATGAGTATGTGTGCATGTGTAAACAGCAGGGATGCCCTGGGCCTTAGTGTACCCAACAGTGGCCACATTCAGGGAAGAAAATGTTCCATAAATCATCTCTTCTTATTGGTCACAGATCCTAGAGAAACAGCCCTCACCTTAGAAGTGATCCAACTGCTCTGTCTTCCTTACCTCTTGGTTAGAATACTTCAATTAGGAGGCAAAAAAGTGATGACGCTTAATAGTCCAAAACTGTTTAAAAAATTATAAGTAAATGGACAGATGAGGGAGTTCAGATGATAGTATGAGGAGTGTGATCACATGCTGACCATGGCAGTGACAGGTAAGGACTCACCTGGGAATCTCCAGGGCATGTTGGGCCTTGACTGTCACCACTGGGAAGGAGGGGCAGGGATGCTGCTCAGCACCCTGTGGTGCTCAGACCATTCCCACAATGGAGTCCTGGCATCTGTCAGTCATACCAGAGAAACCCTGAGCACAAGAGGGCAGAGCCATTCTAACAAGCACTGGAGCATAGACAGACCTCAGAGGCCTCATCTGGATCTGCCCCACACCTGAATATGACACTCAGTTTGTTCTGCTCCTGGCATACCTAACACGTGGCTCTCAGCACCATCTAGAAGTCTCTGCACCCCACTTCCCCTAGCCTTATCCACTTTGTCCCAGAATACCAAATGAGGTTTTTTGACTTTAGTGACAAAGAACAACAGGGCATCAACATAGGCCCAAAAAGAGGCCTCTGTCTACCCAGAGTGAAGCATATAAGGAAGCACATGCTCTGGGGGGTACAGGAGGGGCAAGCAGTGACCCAGCCATGAGACAAACTACATGTGACACCTGGAGCCAGGCCAGAACACAGGTCAGATCAGAAACTCCCTGTCCCATTTGTTATCAGCAACCTGAAGGTCCAAGTTGGGGGAGGACCCAGCACACACAGAAAGATCCTTGGAAGAGCAAGAGGGTCACATATTCAGAGCCTCAGCTGGTCTGCCTTGGCAAGCCTGGGTCCTGCAATGTATCCATCTTCATCCCCAGGGTCAGTCAGAAGCTCTGTCCCTCAAGAGCTGGGGTTTACAACCCCTCTGTGCAGGGTGAGCAGACCTCTCAGCCTTGGACTGAGACCTGGGCTCACAGACCTTGTTGAAGAAAATACTGCCCATCTGCACCCTGTTCCCTCAGAAAGAACAGGAAGAACATGGGCACCCAGCCTGATCCCAAACACCCTCCATTCCCACAGGCCCATCAGGACCAGAAACTCAAAGGCATACCTCCAGAGGTCCTCAGAAGTGTGACCACAGCCTTCAGAGGAAAAAGCCAGAACCTGAAGGACACTTGGCTAAGACGGTTTCAATCACCATCCTCTGGAATAACAAAAACCCTTATCTGCCTGTCTTCAAGACAAGATTCAAGCAATTTCTTCATTAAAAATAGCCATAGTGACCGCCATTAAGTCAGGAACTGCACTTCAGTCCGCCTGCCCTTCTCTAGTTTTCAGATTGACACCTTCTCACTTCAGAAGGACAAAAATGCACCAGACATCCACTACTAGCCTCAAGGCCCCAGAGCCTGAAATTCCACTGCAGAGGGAGTGGAAGGCCATGGACTTCCCTAGTCACTTAGTGCTAGGGAGACTCAGGACTAGAGAGAGAAGATGCCCCACCAGAGACTGGTCAGGCAGTGGGGCCTCTGGACACCCCAGCTCCTGTGTCTGGAAGATTCCATGACATTCCTCAAGAGAAGAGCATGCATGTTTCCCAAGTGTGCAAAGCCACTCTGTTCAGTCTGCAGCTGCTTCTCCAGCCACGTTGAAACCCGGGGTTCTAAGTCCTCAAGAAGCCATCATTAAATTCCTTCTACCAGGAATCAGCACACTAGCAAAGTGGACAGGTCCCCAGCCCTCTCTGCTATCCTCTCTGCCCCAGAGAGTTCACAGAGCATCTGATGCCTGCACCTGCTACCTGCACCCAGGTTCCCTGCCCTTCAACTGCCCCTACAACTTCCTCCTGCATCCATACTCCTGCCCCCTGTACCTGCCCCTTACACCTACTTTCTTGCCCTGGTACCCTGCATGTGCCCCCTGCATCTGATTCTGTAGTGGTATCTGCTTTTATTGCTGCAGCCTACATTTATGGAATTTATTTCTGCTATGTTTTCACCACTGAACATTTCTCTTTGACAAATAGGCATTTGGTTTTCTCCCATTGCCACCTCATATGATGCTTGAGTGAGTTGCATTTGAAATTGTGTGGTTTTATTTAAGTGTTTACTTCTAATAAGTTGTATTTCTCACAAAAGAAATTCCCTTTAAAGAAAACAGAAAATAAATGTTGCCATTTATTTTACATATTTATGATTTTTTTCAAGAACTTGTATACATTAAAATTTCATCCATAATCCATGTAACTTGACTTTTGATTTCATTTGTTTTGTATTCTTGAAGTTCTTGGTGGGAAATGATTTTGCAACAAAATTGAATATACTTAGAATGCATTCAAGGTCAAGTACTAATTATCTTCAATGCAGATTAATTATGTTCTCTTTAAAAATTTCTTTTGAGACACCCAGTTTTCATCAGAACAATCCCCTCACTACAGTCTTCCGTCCATATATAATTCTTGACCTGCACTACCTCTCTATGTATTTTTGGCTTCCCTTCTTGAAAGCATTGGTTAGATCTCACTCTTCTGTGAAGGTTTCCCTGATAAATCCTATTCATCTTCAATCAATTCATTCAATTTAGCATTTCACTGTCGGGGTTTCCGGGACCCCCAGCCTTTGGGCATGGTCAAGATGGCGCCTGACGCTGAGCCAAAAGCAGCCAGCTATACAGTAAACAACCAGCGAATTCCAATGATTGGCTAGTTAACGATGTGACTAGAGCATGCCCCCCTCGTGTACCTATCCTAGGCTTGCAGCTGTCCGTGTTTACCTCGTGTACTCTCCCCTGATTGGTTGAAGTGTATATAAGCCTGGTGGGTGGGAGAGTAGGGGGGCTGAAGAAGAGGCAGAAGCGGAAGAAGCGGCGGAGGTGAAGGCTGAAGCTGAGCTGGAAGCTGGGAGCGCGCTGAGCTGGAAGAAGCTGGGAGAAGGGAAGCTGGGAGTGCGCGGGAGCTAGGAGTAAGAGAAGTGTAGGAGAGGGACTGTGCACAATAAACTTCCAAAGCTTCAGACGTTTGTCGTGTCTCTCTCTGCGGGCAGAGGGAACGCGATATTTCACTACCAGTTAGGTATATAATCCAGTCAGGCAGTTGAAGGATTACTTTCATGTTTCTTGAACCTGTTTACTGGATTTTTTTCTGTTGATTTTGTGATAGGTCACTTTCATTATTTTGTAAAATCCTTTAAGATTATGAATTTACATATATTGCATTATAACTGGTTAGAGAATATAGTAGCTACAGTGATTGAAATTCTAGATTTACCATGTACTGATAAGTACCTCAGTATTTTTTCTCTGTGAAAAGAACAATAATTAGTTTTTGATGAGAGCATCAAATTTCATTAAGAGTGCTAAGCCTGATCTGAAGAATTCCATGTTGAACACAGCATACATGTTTCATAAGCTTTGACTTAAATGACTTAAATGTGTTAGAGGATATGTGTATTGACATGCAGAAGAAATTCTAAAGTCAGTATGAGATACATGGAAAAATACTCATTTTTAAATCACTAATTAGTTAATTAACTGACTTTGAAACAGGACATAGCTCAAAACTCATTTCAACTCCGTTTTATAGCTGATGAATTGCTAGAGAGCATTGCATCAATGCTGCACTTGGCATAAATATTTTTGATCCCTTAATAAAAAGTAAGCCTGTAGGTCGGGGATATCTGGCCATTTTCCTTCCTTTCTGCCACATGAATCTCATAGGGACAGAGTATTGTAGTATAGACTTGCATTAGTGGACCATTTCTCTTTATCCCCTAATTTATATTGAGGCTGATCAACATTATAAAAGAAAATTAATCTCTTCTTAATGGTTTCCAGGCAAAAATGGTCCCAGTTTTGTACTATGTGCCCCAAGGAAATGGTGGCTTATATCAATGGTTGATTTCCTGTCTGTAAAATAAAGCCAACTGGTTTTGGTGGCAAGCTCCTGTAATCTCAGCAACAAGGGAGGGTGAGGCAGGAGGATTGCAAATTCAAGGCCAACATTGGCAACATTTCAAGGCCATAAGCAACTTAGGAAGAACTGCCTCAAAGTGAACAACAACAAGTTATATTGCACATCAACAAATTAGATTGTAGACCTAACATTTTACAACTAAAAGGAACCTATTCTTTACAAGGAGTCTCCACCAGAGTGTGGGGTGCAGTCCCAAGAAATACAGGTGACAAAAAGCCAGGAAGACTAGGCTCCCACTCCTCATCAACTTGGGATTCCCAGAAAGGAATATCAACAATTCCAATCAAAAACAAAAATGTTCAGACTTCTGTCACCAAAGTGGAGAAGCACAGATGTTGTGGTCTTAGTGATTTCTTGTTAGTGGCTTACTGGTAAAGGTATTTAGGTAAATTATTTGACTTTATTGAGTCTCAGTTTTCTCATCTATAAAGTGGGATTGAAAATGGCACTTTATGAGGATTAGGTTTATGTTTTAGGAAATGAATCACATGAAGTACTCCATGTCAAACCATCCACATTTAGTTCACAGTACTGTGACTTGGCAACTGTGTGACCTCAAATAATCACTTAACTTCTCTATGCTTCAATTTTCACATCTGGGAAATTGGAATGAAACTGGACATGGTAATGAACTTACAGAGCTAATATGGATATATGTGAGGTGGTTAGGCTACAGTAGATGTCCTTTGAGTTGGCAGTCACTATTATTAGAAAGGACGTGTGTGGAAGATCCATGTGGATGTGGTAACCATCTTCCAAGATTTTCAAGACAGTGTGGATATCTGGGGCTGGGTCAACATGGTTCAGTGGGTTAATAGTGAAGAGTTATTCTGTGAGGGTGTGTCAATGTGACAAAAATACATTGCAGCTCACATTTGTACACATCAGACCTTCATATACATAAAAACATAATAATAACTTTTAAATAAAAATAAGATCCTCCACCGAACAACTCTCTGACCATAGGCAAGGCCCATGTCTTGTGCTTCCTTCTGCAACTGTCAATCAGAACTGATGGGAGCACCCACCAGAGAGGGTGGGGGCAGGTGAGATAACCCCAGGGGAACTCTGGGAAGAAGGCTTGGAAGTGCTGGGCACTCAGTCTTCAAATCTCAGCGGCAAAGTGAGTGGCTTGGAGCTGTAGGCTCGGGTTTGCAGTATGCGTCTCGCTTGTGGCATGGCCTTGGCTCAGTCATGTGTTTTTCTCAGCCTCAAACTCTTGGTTTGTGACATGAAATAATCAGGCCTACTTTGCAGGATTAAGAGACCAGTCTGGAGGATGGCACTGAAGGACATTCCCTTTGTGTACCCCTGTTCCAGAGGTTATCACATGAAGCACCACTGACATCCTCCTCCACAACCTTCATGTCTTCTTTTTTATTATTATTATTGTATAGAAGTGGGATACATGTTGTTTCTCTATTTGTACATGGAGTCAAGGCATACCACTTGTGTAATTATAGATTTACATAGGGCAATGATGTTTGATTCATTATTTTTTTCCCTTCCCACCACCCCTCCCACTCCTCTTTTCCCACTATACAGTCTTTCTTTCCTCCATTCTTACCACACTCCTTATCCCTAACCCTAAACTTAACCCTAACCCTAATGCTAACCCCTCCCACCCTCCATTATATGTCCTCATCTGCTTATCAGCAAGATCATTCGTCCTTTAGTTTTTTGAGATTTGCTTATCTCACTTAGCATGATATTCTCCAATTTCATCCATTTGCCTGCAAATGCCATAATTTTATCATTCTTCATTGCGGAGTAATATTCCATTGTATATATATGCCACAGTTTCTTTATCCATTCATCATCTGAAGGGCATCTAGGTTGGTTCCACAATCTGGCTATGGTGAATTGAGCAGCAGTGAACATTGATGTGGCTGTATCTCTGTAGTATGCTGATTTTAAGTCCTTTGAGTATAGGCCAAGGAGTGAGATAGCTGGGTCAAATGTGGGTCCATTCCAAGTTTTCGAAGGAATCTCCATACTGCTTTCCAGAGTGACTGCACTAATTTGCAACCCCACCAGCAATGTATGAGTGTTCCTCTTTCCCCACATCCTCGCCAACACCTATTGTTGCTTGTGTTCTTGATAATCGCCATTCTAATTAGGGTGAGATGGAAACGTAGGGTGATTTTGATTTGCATTTCTCTTATTACTAGAGATGTTGAACATTTTTCCATATGTTTGTTGATTGCTTGTAGGTCTTCTTCTGTGAAGTGTCTGTTCATTTCCTTAGGCCATTTGTCAATTGGGTTATTTGTAGTCTTGGTGTTGAGTTTTTTGAGTTCTTTATAGATTGTGGAGATTAGTGCTCTATCTGAAGTATGATTGGCAAAGATTTTCTCCCACTCTGTAGGCTCTTTCTTCGCATTGCTGATAGTTTCCTTTGCTGAGAGAAAGCTTTTTAGTTTGAATCTATCCCAGTTGTTGATTCTTGCTTTTATTTCTTGTGCTATGGGAGTCCTGTTAAGGAAGTCTGATCCTAAGCCAACAAGTTGAAGATTTGTACCTAGTTTTTCTTCTGTAAGATACAGGGTCTCTGGTCTGATTCCAAGGTCCTTGATCCATTTTGAGTTGAATTTTGTGTAGGGTGAGAGATAGGGGTTTTCCAGTTTTCCCAGCACCATTTGTTGAAGAGGCTATCTTTTCTCCATTGCATATTTTTGGACCCTTTGTCTTGTATGAGAAAATTGTATTTATTTGGGTTTGTGTCCATGTCCTCTATTCTGTACCATTGATCTACCTGTCTATTTTGGTACCAATACCATGCCGTTTTTGTTACTATTGCTTTGTAGTAGAGTTGACGATCTGGTATACCCCCTGCTTCCCTCTTGCTACTGAGGATTGCTTTAGCTATTCTAGGTTTTTTATTCTTCCAGATGAATTTCATAATTGCTTGCTCTATTTCTGCAAGGTACATCATTGGGATTTTAATTGGAATTGCATTGAATCTGTATAGCACTTTAGGTAGTATGGCCATTTTGACAATATTAATTCTGCCTATCCAGGAAAATGGGAGATCTTTCCATCTTCTAAGGTTTTCTTTAATTTCTTTCTTTAGTGTTCTGTAGTTCTCACTGTAGAGGTCTTTCACCTCTTTTGTGAGATTGATTCCCAAGTATTTTATTTTTTTCGATGCTATTGTCAATGGGGTAGTTATCCTAACTTCTCTTTCTGAAGATTCATCACTTATTGTATAAAAATGCATTGGATTTATGAGCATTGATCTTGTAACCTGTTACTGTACTGAATTCACTTATGAGTTCTAAAAGTTTTCTGGTGGAATTTCCAGGTTCCTCTAAATATATAATCATGTCATCAGTGAACAGGGATAGTTGAGTTCTTCTTTTCCTATTCGTATCCCTTTAATTTCTTTGGTTTGTCTAATTGCTCTGACTAGAGTCTCAAGGACGATGTTGAATAGAAGCGGTGAAAGAGGGCATCCCTGCCTTGTTCCAGGTTTTAGGAGGAACGCTTTCAGTTGTTCACCATTTAGAATGATATTGGCCATGGGCTTAGTGTAGATGGCCTTTATAATGTTAACGAATATTCCCGCTACCCCAATTTTTTCTAGTGTTTTGAGCATGAAGGGATGCTGTATTTTATCGAATGCTTTCTCTGCATCTATTGAAATAATCATGTGATTCTTACCTTTATGTCTGTTGATATGGTGAATGACATTTATTGATTTCCAGATGTTGAACCAACCTTGCATCCCTGGGATGAAACCCACTTGATCGTGGTGCACTATCTTTTTAATATATATTTGTATGCAATTTGCGAAAATTTTGTTGAGAATTTTTGCATCGATGTTCATTAAGGATATTGGTCTGAAATTTTCTTCCCTCGATATGTCTCTGGTTTAGGTATCAGGGTGATATTGGCTTCATAGAACTAGTTTGGGAGGGTTCCCTCCTCTTCTATTTCATGGAATACTTTGAGGAGTATTGGAAAGAGCTCTTCTATAAAGGTTTTGTAGAACTCGGCTGAGAACCCATCTGGTCCCAGACTTTTCTTTGTTGGTAGGCGTTTGATGACCTCTTCTATTTCATTGATTGTAATTGATTTATTTAAATTGTGTATGTCCTCCTCGTTTTGTTTAGGTAATTCGTATGTCTCTAGAAATTTGTTGATGTTCGAGGTTTTCTGTTTTGTTGGAGTATTGATTTTCAAGATAGCTTCTAATTATGTTTTGTATTTCACACGTGTCTGTTGTGGTATTTCCTTGTTCATTACGAATTTTAGTAATTTGAATTTTCTCCCTCATTCTCTTTGTTAGTGTGGCTAAGGGTTTATCAATTTTGCTTATTTTTTCAAAGAACCAACTATTTATTTTGTTAATTTTTCCAATTGTTTCTTTTGTTTCAATTTCATTGATTTCGGCTCTGATTTTAACTATTTCCTGTCTTCTACTACTTTTGGTATTGGTCTGCTCTTCTTTTTCTAGGGCTTTGAGCTGTAGTGTTAAGTCATTTATTTGTTGATTTCTACTTCTTTTGTTGAATGCATCCCATGAAATAAATCTTCCTCTAAGTACTGCTTTCAAAGTGTCACAGAGATTTTGATATGATGTGTCTTTGTTCTCGTTTACTTCTAAGAATTTTTTTATTTCCCTCCTGATGTCTTCTGTTATCCATTCATCATATAATAGTGTATTATTTAATCTCCAGATATTGGAGAAGTTTCTGTTTTTTATTCTGTCATTTATTTCTAATTTCAATCCATTTTGATCTGATAGAATACAAGGTAGTATCTCTATCTTCTTGTATTTGCTAACAGTAGCTTTGTGGCATAAAATATGGTCTATTTTAGAGAAGGATCCATGTGCTGCTGATAAGAAAGTGTATTCGTTCTTTGTTGGATGGTATATTCTATATATGTCGGTTAAGTCTAAATTGTTGATTGTGTTATTGAGATCTATGGTTTCTTTATTCAATTTTTGTTTGGAAGAT
Source organism: Sciurus carolinensis (assembly GCF_902686445.1). NCBI lineage: Eukaryota > Metazoa > Chordata > Mammalia > Rodentia > Sciuridae > Sciurus > Sciurus carolinensis. The sequence continues at coordinate 34,627 of NW_025920123.1, read as the reverse complement.
CTATCCAGTGGAGAGAGAGGTGTGTTAAAATCGCCTAGTATTATTGTGTTGTGGTCTATTTGATTTCTGGAATTGAGAAGGATTTGTTTGACGTACGTGGATGAGCCAATTTTCGGGGCATAGATATTTATGATTGTTATGTCTTGCTGATTTATGCTTCCCTTAAGCAGCATGTAATGCCCTTCTTTATCCCTTCTGACTAGTTTTGGCTTGAAGTCCACATTATCTGAAATGAGGATGGATACTCCAGTTTTTTGCTGTGTCTGTGTGCATGGTATGTTTTTCCCCATCATTTCACCTTCAGTCTATGGGTTTCTCTTTCTGAGATGAGTCTCTTGCAGGCAGCATATTGTTGGATTTTTCTTTTTAATCCAATCTGCCAGTCTATGTCTTTTGATTGATGAGTTCAGGCCATTAACATTCAGGGTTATTATTGTGATATGATTTGTATTCCCAGTCATTTGACTCATATTTGTTTTTTGACATGATTTGGTTTCTCCGTTATTTGGCTATTCCTTTAGGCTAGTGCCTCCTGTTGCTGATTCGCATCGTTATTTTTCATCTCTTCCTCATGGAATATTTTGCTGAGAATGTTTTGTAATGCTGGCTTTCTTTTTGTAAATTCCTTTAGCTTTTGTTTAACATGGAAGGATCTTATTTCATCGTCAAAATTGAAGGTAAGTTTTGTTGGGTGTAAGATTCTTGGTTGGCATCCAATTTCTTTTAAGGCTTGGTAAATGTTGTTCCAGGCCCTTCTAGCTTTTAGGGTCTGGATTGAAAAATCTGCTGATATTCTTATTGGTTTCCCTTTGAATGTAATTTGATTCTTTTCTCTCATGGCCTTTAAAATTCTGTCTTTATTTTGTATGTTAGGTATTTTCATAATAATGTGCCTTGGTTGGGTCTGTTGTAATTTTGTATACTTGGAGTCCTATAAGCCTCTTGTACTTGGTTTTCCATTTCATTCTTCAGATTTGGGAAATTTTCTGATATTATTTCATTGAATATATTGTTCATTCCTTTGATTTGTTTCTCTAAGCCTTCCTCAATCCCAATAATTCTTAAATTTGGCCTTTTCATGATATCCCATAATTCTTGTAGATTCTGTTCATGATTTCTTACCATCTTCTCTGTTTGGCCAACTTTGTTTTCAAGATTAAATATTTTGTCTTCAATGTCTGAGGTTATGCTTTCTATGGAGTTTTTAACTTGGTTTATTGTTTCCTTCTTTTCAAGTATTTCAGTTTGTTTTTTTTTTCAGTATCTCTAACTCTTTATTGAAATGATCTCTTGCTTCCCATATTTGATCTTTTAATTGTTGATTGGTGCTATCATTTAATGCCTGCATTTGCTCTTTCATCTCCTCCTTCAATGCCTGCATTTGCTCTTTCTTCTCCTCATTAGCTTCCCTGATCATTTTAATTATGTACATTCTGAACTCCCTTTCTGACATTTCTTCTGCTGTGCTGTCATTGGGTTTTATTGATGTAGTATCTAGGTTTGTTTGGGACATTTTCTTCCCTTGTTTTCTCATATTGGTCAGATGTCAGTGGGACCCTGAGATATTGCAGATTTCCTCTAGTGGCTTATAGTTTCCCAGTAGATTTCCAGTGTATCACCTCCCAGCCTTCAGTAACCTGAAGTCTTGGAAGAACTTGATAAAGCAGTGCTTCTGAAGAAAGCTGCCCCTAGCCCCCTACTGGTTCCAGGGCTTGGAGCTGGCTCTGTGTGGAAAGGCTCTCACTGGGGGCCTGCACCGTGCAGCTGGCTGTGTGGGAGGAGCCCACCACTGGAGTGTGGAAGGCTACCTGGGGAAGACTCTAGCTGCCCTGCCCTTCTCTGATAAGCCACACCTATCTGTGCCTGCCGCCCAGGCCAAGTTTTGCCCAGTGGGGGAGACTCACCCCGTGACTCTATTTTTGTCCTAGTCTCTCAATGCCTCCCCTCCTTGAGTCCTGGGTTCTGGAGTGACTGGAGATGCAGTCAACCTCTAGGCCGCAATCTTGGATTGCCCTGTGGAAAGAGCCTGCGGCTGGAGTGGGCAGAGCCACCTGGAGAAGTCTCTGGCTGCCCTGCCCTGATCCCAGTGGCTGCTTGCAGATCGAAGCTCTCCGTTTGCTCGGGGACTTGTGGCTGGCTCTGTGTAGAAAGGCTCTCACTGGGCAGTCTGCTCCGAGAAGCTAGCCTTGAAAGGCGCCTCCCACCGCAGGGATCCGGGCTGCTTGGGGAAGTCTCTGGCTGCCCTGTCCTGGTCTCTGAAGCCACTTGTGGGCCAGAGCACACAGCGCTGGCTCTGGGACTTGGAGCTTGTTCTGATCAGAAAGGCTCTCACTAGGGGGCCTGCTCTGAGAACCTGGAGAAGCTCGCTGTGTGGGAGGGGCCCACCGCTGGAGTGTGCAGGGCTGCCTGTGGAAGACTCTAGCTGCCCTGCCCTGCTTCGATAAGCCACCTCTATCTGGGCCTGCCACCCGGGCCAAGCTTTACCCATTGGGCAGACTCACCTGTGGCTCTATTTTAGTCCAAGTCTCTCTATGCCTCCCCTTCTTGACTCCTGGGTTCTGGAGTGACTGGGGATGCAGTCACCCTCTAGTCTACCAGCTTGGATCACCCAGTGGAAAAAGCCTGTGGCTGGAGGGGGCTGGCTGCCTGGACAAATCTGTGGCTGCCCTGCCCTGATCTCAGAGGCTGCTTGCGGACCCTTGATGTCTTCATCTCCTCCATCAGGAGGCTTTAGTGCAGGGTCAAGATGAGAAAATGCTTTATGAGGTGTGGCCTTGTGCATGGGTGTGAGTCAGTTAGCACAGAAGGATGCCCTCCTCAGTTGTGTTTCATCCCTCCCACTGCCACTTCTTGTAATCCAGTCAAAAATGACCCCAAGGAAAGAAGGCCATGAAGCTTAAGTAGTCTGAGCAACCCAAAGGAAAGGCTGTGTCTCACCTCCCCTCCTTTCTGTCCAGGAACCTGTGAGACCCATTCACCAACTCAACTGAGGGAGGGCCTGCCTTCCTAGCTAGGAGGATCAACATGCCTCCCACGCTGAGATACAACTCAGCTCTCAGACACCTCAGTGAAGTTCAAAGAGGTAAGACCTGCAGGTCAGTCACTAAGAACTGAATAAGAATGGACATTAGGAGCCAGGTTGCTGAGGCAAGAGGATGGAGAGTTCAAAGTCAGCCCCATCAAAAATGAGGCACTAAGGAACTCAGGGAGACCTTATCTCTAAATAAAATAGAGAATAGGGCTGAGGATGTGGTCAGTAGTCGAGTGCCCCTGAGTTCAACCGTGGTACCCCAAAAGAGGAATTGGCATTGGTATGTAGTGCTAAAACAATGCCCATATTCTCCAGGGGCTCCATGAATGTTTGTTGAATGAATGCTTTTGACTTCCATCTACTGAGTACTTTTTCTCTGTCAATGATATGCTAAGCATCTAACCTGAATTCCTGTAAGTGCCACAGGACAAGCCCATGGGTTGTTTTCTCTTACAGTTCTCATTTTATAGACTAGGAAGCTGCAGCTCTGCGAGGTGAACCCACATGTCATGTGGCTGGTTTCCCAGCTACCGAGCAGCCAAACCAGCTTTGAACCCCAGCTTGTCTACCTACCCCTGGTCCCACACACCCTGCACTTAACCAAGTGTCCTGAACCAACCAGACATTCAGGGAACTTTGAATAACTGCCTATTGAATGAACAAATGTCAAAGACCATCTGATGGAGTCTCACTGGGAAAATACATCCTTTTCAACTTTCTACTGAGTTGAAGTGTCTCTCACGGCAGCTCTCCTGGGCCCCTTAAAACTCGGGGAGGAGAAGACACCCTCAAGCTTCAGAGCCAGCAGTCAATGGCAGATTAACATCCATGTATTCCCAGCCCAGGATGGCTTCCTCTTCCATGCCGAGTCCCAGGATCCATCACTCTTCCTTGAAGTGACCTGAAGATGGAGTCACCTCCTGGTTCCTGATATCAGCTTTTGCTCCTGGAAATGAACAGAGGACCACCTGCAGCCTCTCCTGTTCATGTTTATGACAGGCAAAGAGGAGGAGCTGATGGAGAGAGCAAGCTGCATGTGGGAAGGCCAAGTTCAGACTCCCATTCTGTCCCCCCTGCTCAGGCCCTGAGCCAGAGCAACAGCCAGAGGCTCAGTCACCTAGGGAGGAAAACAGCCCTAGAAATAGGCTGTTATGACCCTGCTCCATACCTGCAGGTGGAGCAGACCACAGGTCCAGTGAATATGAACTCTTTCCATTCTTTCTCTTTTGTCCAAGATGCCATAGATCTAAAACCTACTTTTGTTTTGTGGAAGGAAATGGGAGATGTGGGTGTCTCAACTGAGCAAGACAGTGGTGAGATGCAGTGTGGATTCAGAAACAGAAGAACTGAAGTGTGGAGTGTCTCAGCATTAAAGACTGAGGGCAACTGTCATCATGATGGATGTGAACACCCTGTGTTAATTATTTTAAAAGATCTAATAAACAGAAGAGGCCAAGAGAGTAACTATAATGGGAAGGTGGGCCTTATCACCCATGTTGACATGAATCAAAGACTTAGAGAAGTCAGGTACCTGCCTTAGGTCACACAGCAAGTGACTCTCTGTACCTTTTTTACTTTAAATTATTTTATTTTCATTACATTTGGGGGAGAGGTAACAGGGAATTGAATCCAGGGGTCTTTAATCAATAAGCCACATTTCCAGTCCTTTGAATTCTTAGTTTGAGATAGGTCTTGCTAAGTTGCTGAGACTAACCATGAACTTGTGATTTTCCTCCTTCAGCCTTCCCAGATGCTGGAATTATGGACTTGCATCTCCATCTCCAGAAAGGAATGAGCTTTTTAAAGGGTTATAAATGTGATTCAAAAGGTTTTTGGACACAAATGGGACTATTTCAATAATTTCAGCAAAAATGAATAAAAAAATGTACAGTGTGTGCTGCTGCTCTTCGGTCACACCAGGAGATTCTGACAAGAGATGGTAGATGGGCAAGTGACTCAGGTTCCACTGCATCTGAGGTTTGAGTTTCCAAAGCCCAAAATCATGTTTTTTTTTTGGAGGCCATAGCATATTTGAGTAGATCAGTTGTTGCATATTGAACTAACTAAAAATAGGAGAAAATGTTGCTGTGGATATTTATAATTTTTTCTGTCTAGCCATATTGACCTAACATAATGGGCTCTTCTAAAGCAGGTTGCTTGCCCTGGGCAAAGTAAACATGGGGTCTGGGGAAATCTCTGCATGGAACTGTCCCATGTGTGGGAGGATGTCGAGCAGCAGGCCTGACTCATGCCCACTTGGGGCCAATGGCACACTTCCCCAGTTGTGAGTGCCCAAAAGGCCAGATGTCCTCTGCCTGCCTCCCATTGAGAACCATTGTTCTAGAGTCAGAACTGGTTATTGTTGAGTGTTGAAGAGTCATTTAGTACAGGGTAACAGTGGGAAGAAATTAGCATGTTCCCTTCTGGGAAAGGAAACAAAACCTGACTCTGGTAGAAGAATCCAAACAGAACAGTCTAGTGGTTTCGTCTCCATGGAAGACCGACATAAATGATTATTTGCAGTACTAAAGCCTTCTCATTAGCATCCAGTTGAAGAATCCCTTGGCCCACCCATGCAAGTGTCTGAAATATGACTGATCTGATCCTGAAGTTGGCTAAACTCCTTTCATGCAGTCCACAGAATAGTTGGAAAGTCATGTGCAGAAGGTCTCCACTCAAGTTCCATTCAGAGCCTAATTGAATTATGCATTTTCCAAACCCAATTAGTTTCATGAGCTACTTAGATCAAAAACAACATGTCTGTTTGTGTGTGTGTGTGTGTGTGTGTAGGTCTGGGAGATAAGGTGCCCCCCATCCTGGTCAACCAGCCTACTTTAGCAATACAATCCCTGTACCCTAGGAAACCCTTCAGTCTCCAGCAAACCAGAGCAACTGGTCCCCCCAGGGGAGAACATGAGATCTGCTCATGGAAACCCTTCCTGTAAGGTGGCAGTTAATAAAGAAAAACAGACAATGACACAGAAATCCTAAGCATGCAGGGTCACAAGACAGGCAGACTTTGTGGCTCTGAATTTGTGTCAGCAGCACACAGTAACTGAGGCGGGGTGGGGCCCTTCAGCATAGAATAGCTATTAAGTTGTAGGAAGCAACCTACCTGAAAAGAACAGGTTCTCAGGACCCATCTCTCCAGGGAAGCATCAACAGATTGAGCAACATTTGAATCAACTTCTTCAGAACTCTGGAGGACACTCAGAAGTTCAGAGCAACCACTGAATTTTTGGAAGCATCAAAGTGGTCAGAGAGTAGGGTGACTTTTCACTTTCCTGCTTCGTCAACTTCCTCTGCTTTGTTATGGCCTTGAATAGGTCAGTTGTATTCCAAGGGTGGGACCCTGGACCTTGGCTCTTGGTGCTGCACAGTAAATTCTCTTCTCAAATAATTGTGTGTGTGTGTGTTTGTGTGTATGTGCAAGCGTCTATGTGTCTGTGCATGTGTGTGTATTCCAACCTGTCTAGAGACACCCCAAAAAACAAGGTGCTTGCCCTCAGGGTGTCTAACAGGAAACTGTCTCAGGACAGAAGATGAGACTCAGAAGACATTCTCTTAAATGTCATAAAACAAATGAACAATTCACTGCCATCTAGGACTAAAGAAATTAAAGTGGCATTAACACAATGGAAAGACTTTCTGTGTTTGTAGATTGGAAAACTCAACATGGTTAAGGTGAAAATACTACCCAAAGCAACAGAGTTGATATAATCCTTAACAAAATTCCAAGTCTTTTTGCAGAAGGTAAAAACAGATTTTTAAATTCATGAGGAAACCCTTTCATAAACCCCTATCTATTTTCCCTAGTCTGGATCAGAAATATCCCCTGTGTGTTGAAAGCTTAGTCCCCAGCTGGTGGCACTACTGGGAGCTGGTGTAACCTTTAAGACATGGGCATAGGGAAAGGAAATTAGGTCACTGGGCATATTGTCCTGACAGGGATGTTGGAACCATGGTCCTTTCTCTTCACCCCTCCCCGCTCCTTCCTGTCCACCATGGATGAATAACTTTGCTCTACTGCATGCTCCCTGCCATGATGGTACGCCTCCTGACAGACCCAAAAGCAACAGAGCAAACAGCTACAGACCAAAACCTCCAAAACTTGAGTCAAAATGAACCTTTCCTCCTTGTAAGTTGCTTGCCTTAGATGTTTTCTTACAGCAATGGAACGTTGACTAACAAAGAATTGCCAGAGTCCCAGAACTGATCAAACAATGTTTAGAAAGAATAACAATCTTAGGACTCATAGTTCTGGATTTCACAACCTACTACAAATGCAAAGTCATCACATCAGTGTGGTAATGATGTAAGGAAAATTGTAGACTAGAAAATGCAATATAGTTAAAGATTCAGAAATAAACCTGTACATTCATGGCCAATTCATTTTCAATAGAACACTAAATGGGAAAATAATTCTTTCTTCAACAAAAGATGCTAGAACAACTGATATTCACATGGAAAAGAATAAAATTATGTTCCAATCTCACACTAATTACAAAAGTTAACTTGAAATGTGGATATTATGGACCTAAATATAAAAACTACAATCATAAAAATATTAGGATAAAAATACAGGTATGACATTTGATTTGGCAATAAATTCTAACACATGACATTAAAAGCATGAACAATGAGGTTGTGTGCTAAGAGGCAGCTCAGTCACTGTGGATGCTCCCTCTGTGCTCACAGTTAAGCCTTTATCCTGCTGGGGCAGCTTCAGAAGGCAGCGGCTGGAGAGGGAGACATGGGGACAGTGCACTCCAGGAGTTTGGAGCCTCTTCCATCAAATGGGCCTGATATTGCCACATTAGGTGTAGAAGCCAAATTTGTTGAAGTTGAACCTGAAGCTAAAAAGGAAATATTGGAAAACAAAGACATGATAGTTCAGCATGTTCACTTTGATTGCCTTGGAAGGACTAGGGATGGCATCATCATGTGTGAAATTGGAGATGCTTTTAAGTCTAGAAACCTCATTGAGGTGATGCGGATGACTCAGGAAGCCTGCAAGAAGTTGCTGTATCTGGGGATCTTTAGACAAGTGGACATTTTGATTGACACATGTCAAGGTGACAATGCACTGCCCAATGGGTTAGACATCACCTTCGAGGTGACAGTTAAAGAGACTGATGGGCAGGTACAACACCATGGTCCGGAACACTGAGGGCAGCATGGTACATGGTCTCAAGCTCCCTAATCTTCTGAAACAGTGCAGAAAAAGTGACTTTTGAGTTTTTCTATGGAACCAAAGAAACTTCCTATGACCTTTCCTTCTTCAAACTGCAACCTGGAAACGTCAAGAGAAATCTCTCTGTAAACGTGTACAAAGTCACTGGGCAGTTCCTGTGGAGCTCACTTCGGGAGGCCAAGTACAGCTGCCTCCCAAAGCTGTACTTGTCCACCAAGTACAGCTTTCCCATATGGAAGAACAGCCACACCATCAAGTGGGAGGGCATGGGGCAGGAACTTGGCTGCCTCTCCAGGATGGCAACTTTCACGGTGCGGAAAGAAAGTGGGCATTCACTGAAGTTTTCTCTTTTGTACGCCATGGTCATCGACTCTGGGAGTTCTTCCATCTTACCAAGAAGAGGTGCCCTGCTGAAGGTTAACCAGGAATGGGCGGGCTACACTGGCTGGGATGTGAGTTTCCTAAAAGACTTTGAGCTTCAGCTGAACAAGCAGCTTGTGTTGGATTCGGTGTTCTCAGCCTCTCTCTGGGGTGGAATGCTGGTACCCATTGATGAGAAACCATCGAGTATTGCTGACAGGTTTTACCTCGGAGGACCCACCAGTATCCATGGACTCAGCATGCAGAGCATCGGGCCCCAGAGTGAAGGGGACTACCTGGGAGAAAAGGGCTACTGGGCCAGTGGCCTACACCTGTATACCTCGCTGCCCTTCCAGCCAGGCCAGGTGGCTTTGGAGAGCTCTTCAGAACCCACTTTTTCCTGAACGCAGGAAAACTCTGCAAACTCAAGTTCAGGGAGGGCCCAAGAGTCCACATTTCTGAACTGGCCAAGTGCATCCACTGGTCCTACAGAGCAGACATCACCCTGAGGCTGGGCAATATCACTCAACTGGAGCTCAACTATTGCATCCCCATGGGAGTGCTGCAGGGCGACAGGATATGTGAAGGTGTGCAGTTTGCAGCTGGGATGTGCTTCCTGTAGCTGGTGCTTCCTCCAGAGAAGCTTGAGGTCACAGGCAGCAGCAGTCACCATGCCACATGACTTCCCAGGGGAGGCTGTTGAGTGGTCCTGGGCTGCGGCTCTGCTGGGAAACCAGTCAATAAATTTTAAAGAAAAAAAACTAGGAATAACAAAATAAAATATAGATAAATGGAATCCATCAAAATTACAACTTTTGTGCATCAAATATTATTATTAAGAAAAAAAGGCAAATAAGCTGGGAGAAAATATTTGAAATTAAAATATTTAATATGATAAGGATCTGGTATCCAAAACATATAAAGAACTTTTAAGTCATTAACAAAAAGACAAACCAATTTACAAAATTTGAGTGAACATTTCTCCAAAGACATAAATGGCCTGCATCATCATTCATTGGAGAAATCCAAGTCACAACTACAAGGACACATTAGGATATCTAGAATAAAAAGAAGGGAATAACAAATATTGGTGATACATGGAGAAACTGGAACTCTCTTACACTGCTGATGGACATCTAACATGATACTATCATTATGGAATGTGGTTTCATCATTCTGCAAAAATCATTAAACATAGAATTAACATTTGACCCATTGATTTCACTTTTGGGTATACACTGAAAAACATTGAAAGGAGTTACAGAAAACAAATGTTTTATATACCAATGTTCACAGGATCACTGTTCACAGTAGCTAATAGATGGAAACAACCAAAGGTCTATCAACAGATGAATGGACAAATAAAATGTGAGATATACTTACAGCAAGTACTCAGCTGTGAAAGGGCTTTCATGCCTGCTGCAACCTGGAAGAACCCAAGAACACTCTGCTAAACAAGAGAACCCAGACACAAAAGTTCACATAGTGCATGATTTCAATGAGGAACCAGGAGGAAACTGGGACAACTGGTAAAAAAAAATTTCTGCCTCTCAGTAACTACTAGGTTTTTAATCACAATATCAATAACATCAGCCACAGAAACCTTTTATGGAGTGTTGTCAGACACTGAGCTAGACACATGGCATGTGCTACATTACTGAGCCCTCTCAATATAGGAGGTCCATTTGACTGATGGGGAAAATGCTGTATTAGAGGTGATTTCAAAGCAAGATTCAATCTCCACATTTTATGGAAAAAATCAAACATACATCTAAGAATTACAGATGAGTGTAATGGGTCACTGCCAAGAACTCTGCAAAATTCCAAGCAATTGTATTGCAATCTGATATTAAACCCATCACTGCTTGTCTAATGATATCATTGAAGGTAAAAACATTCTAGAGACTCACCATCCAATGCAGTAGCTCCTAGATACCTGTGACTCCTAACACGTAAAATTGAAATAAAATAATAGGATACTAGTTCCCAATTGCATTAGCCACATTGCAAATGCTCAGCAACCATATATGGCTAACATCTACCATATTGGATAATCAACTGTGGAATATTTCCATCACTACAGAAAGCTTTAGTAGACAGCATCACCCAAAAACACTATGCTTTCAAATTTCTGAGGTTAGTCTGACAATCTTGTGACTCTTCTCATGACCTTCCCATGGTTTGGTAAACAGGGTGTGTGTGTGTGTGTGTGTGTGTGTGTGTGTGTACATTTCCTGCTCAAAAGAGTTGGGCTAACAATCTGAGCCTGTCCATAATACTTTTAAACAGTCATGCCACAAATACTCCAGGCCCTGAATTGATTTATCCTTATGTTTGGGTGAATTCTTCACATTTTGGGTCTCTTTGGTAACCGTTTCACCCCATTCTTTTTTAATTGGCTTGGTTGGCTGTTATAATTCATCGTGAATGCATCTTAGTCCAGGCCTGACTCTCCTGACAGAAGGAACAGCCAGTCTCCAAGAGGTCTAAGGCATTTTTCTTCCTTCATCTTTCTCAGTTTCCAGTATATATTTGTCACTCTAAGAAAGCACAAATTCTGGATTTGATGTACTTTAATTGATTTCACCCTCGACAAGTCAGACTGCCCATCAGCTCTTTAATTGGACTTCCCTGAACTTTCTTTAAAGCTAAGGTTTTCAACTGGGCCTGAAACCAAGCTGTCATCAAGCAATTTCCTCCCCTCAACAGCTCTCAGGACCCATCTTATTTCCATTCCCATAAATCTCTTGAGAAAAAAAGAAGAGATTTATAATGGAACAAGAGAAAGATAGTATATGAAAGAAAAATCAACAGGAAAAAGGAAAAGAGAATGGATAGGAAATCCTTACTCTTATCCTTTTGGTGATTTTTTTTCTGACTATTTTATCCAGATTGTTAACAGGGTAAAATTAGAGAGAAGACTGTATTGATGAAAGGATAGATAGATAGAAGGATGAATGGGAGGATGGAAGGATGAATGGATGAGAGGATGGATGGATGGATAAATGGATGGATGGATGGATGGATGGATGGATGGATGGGAGGATGAATGCTTTGATGGACAGGCATAAAGACAGAGACAAAGATGAATGTGTGAATAATTTAAAGAATTTCAGCTAAAATCATTAATCATTTAATTCATTCATAGAACATCAAAATAATTTACATTATTGCATATGCCAGAAACTCTGATAGGTGCTTGAAGGGTGAGAAAACATACAGAGTACTTGAGCTCACATTCAAAACTAAAGATGGAATATAGAAATATGAAATCACAGGATAACCTATATTAAGGACATTCAACAATGCAAGAATAAGGAGGGAGTGGTGAGTTTCAGAGAAGTCCAATAATTAAGGGAATGAATTAATACATGTCACTTTTCTCAGACAAGAAACTCAAATTGTCTAGTTAGGACTATTCCTAGGTTTAATTATAAGTCTCAGTATGTGGGTGCTCCTGAATTCCCTGTTTTCTCCTCATCCATGTGAAGAGTATGGATCATTTTTCACATATCTCCATTCACAAGGAACTTTAAAGTTCAAGGTACTGATTAAATATATTACTTTTCCTAAACTTTGTATGATTTTGAAAATTTTTCCTAAGATTCCTCATACTAGTGGGTTTAGGGTTCCATGAAAAACCTGAGACCTGAGTCATGGACTTCACTAATGCTTCAGTTTGATTCCAAGGAAACTGAAGTATCCAGTTACCCAGAAAATAACTGACGATTGGTTAGATGTGTCTGTCGGTGACATGGACAAAGGAACTCAACATCAAGGACCCCACAGTTAGTGATGTCAATTGGTTACTTCAGCATTAATCTGCAGGTGAGTCAACTTCATTTCTCACCAAGAAGGGTTCATATGTGATTATTGGTTGATTTCCTGACATTAGCAACATCTACAACATCTTCTCTCCTGCAGTCTGGAGAAGACATCAGGAAACCTGGCTGTTGTCATGGTTCCAGGTGGACTCTGCACCCTGTGGATTTCTTGAATGAAGAACTCAAAGGGGCCGTGGAGGACAATGATCTCTTGTAAAATGTTCTTGTAAATGGATGACTTTAAATTGGTCACCAAATATTCCATAAAGGATCACAGATTTGGATGTGAAGATAAACTTACTCAGGGGAGTCATAAGACTTGACTTAGTCCTGAGTTCCTATGATTTCTTTATTGCCTCTCTAAGCCTTGGATTTCTCTTCAGTCAAGTCCTACTTCCTATGTTTATTGCAAGAATTAATCTGAAGTCATGAGAGAAAGCATAATACGTTGATGACTAAGACCAAGGACTGTAGCAATGGTCCATATGATCTTGAATTCTGATTGATTTCCTAAGGCTGGCAACCTTAGGAAACTTCCTGCATCCTTCTTTCTATGTCCATTTCCTCAATAATAAATGCAGATGTGATAATATGAGTACATCTTTTGTAGAGTTTTTAGATGAGGACCAAACAAGTTAGCTTATACAAAGCAACTTTAACAATGCTTCACACATAATAAGAACCCATTAAATATTTGTTGTTGTTTGCTATTACTATGCTACTTCTGTGTATGTGTGGTCCTTTGTCTAGGCACTTTGTTAAGGAAATTGGGATTTATCATTAGTTTTTATTCCTCCTGTTACTTCTTTATCCATGTACTTAGTTTGGAAATTCCAAGGCAAAGATCTACTCCCTATTGTAACCTTGCCAAACATCAATTACACAGAGTTAAACATTGATATGGTGGATGGTACTCCTTGACAAAAACTTGTTAGATTAAAAACTATTTTTCTTGAATGTCATTTAAAGTTGATTAGGGACTCTTCCAAGTTTATTTTCTTGACTTGAATGGAACGTGCTCAAATGCATTAGAATGGGATCATGGAGCTACCTTTGGTCCTACAGCTGTTTTTCACTCTGTCATTTTTTGTTTTATCTATTCTTGAATTATTCTTGTGGTCCCCATTTTTAATGAGGCCTTGAGAGTTTTAAAACTAAATAGCACACCAAGCATCATTCGAGTCTGCTTTGGCAGGGCCAGGATCAAGCAGATATATGGTCTACCCATTCACCTAACTCATGGATAGATGGTTGGAATTATTTTTTAGTTTCTATGTTTGTTTTTTGTTATTAGTTTTATGATACTGATGGTGAATAATTTGGCAGAATTCCAAGTTTTCTTTTAAAGAATACATGGGGTGGGGTGGTGCCAAGTCATATTGTACCCCAGCCCTCCTTCATCCACCTCTTTATTTCTGAAGCATCCCACTCAGGGATTAATCCATCCAACTTATTTGCTTTGGCTTCAGAAAGCAATTCCTTTTTCCACAGGGACAAAGGCTTGAAGCTTCTGGAATGAAAGGCCCTGGCTAGTTGACTGGTCCCAAATCTGTTTGTCCACCAGTTGTGCTGCCTGCCTGCCTGGGCTTAAGATGGGCCTCTGTAGCTCGTGTCTTCTGTACTTCTTCCTTGAAATTGTTCAACATTTTGGGAGAAAGGTCCTAGCTGAGCATTTTCATCCTTTTTCTTGTTTTAGAAAAGAAAACAATCCCCATCCCCCTACTTGAATAGAAGTCTCCTCTAACCAGAGCCTGGAGAGGATCATCCACTGGGCACTCACCCTGAGGGCTCCTGCTCTTGCTGAGTCTGTGAGCTGCTGGCATGAGGTCTCCACCCAGGAACTGTTGGCAAATTTTAATGGGCCTGGTCCTTGGGCTGGCTAGATACTTTTCTTGGCAGATTTATGTTGCATTTCAAAGTTCATTATGTTACATTATGGACTTATTTTCAATCCAGATAATATTGATATATTTCAGACTTCCAAAATTTGCATTTATAATTATTCCACAGAATCAAAAATTTTTACATGGGTACTATGGCCAGACACTTATAAAGAATTAAAATAAAAGGTATCTATATGTATTACAAGATTTTTAAAAATATTTTGAATGTTTGACTTATACCACTTTTCACTATTGCTTTTTTCTCTCTTTTATTCCATAGAATCCTTGGTGTTGATTTTACTTTTCTTTATAGAAAAAGCTTTCAGACAACTCAGAATGAATGTTTCATTGGCAAGATTATTTTAAATAGCAGGTCTGAGTGGGGTGTTCATACACAGAAGTGTTTGTTATGGAAAAACTGCCATTAAGAATAAAGAAAAGGACACTGGCAGAGACAACACAGGCAGACAGAGTTGAGGTGTGACGAGTGTGAGAGACCCATAACCTCACTGTGCTCTGGTTCTGCGGCCTGTTGCTGGATTTCCTGCAACTTCTGCCTGTCTGCCTCCTTGCCTGCTGACCGAGAGCAAGTGGCTGACAGCTACGGCAAGATGAAGCTCTCTCTGGTGGCTGCAGTGATACTGCTGCTCTGTGTGGTGTGGACCAAGGAGGAAGACAAGAAGGAGGACGTGGGTATGGTGGTCAGCATCGACCTGGAGACCACTTGCTCCTGCATCGGGATGTTCAAGAATGGCCGCGTGTAGATCATCGCCAAAGATCTGCATCATGCAGTCTTATGTAGCCTTCACCCCTGAGGGGGAACGTCTGATCGGTGATGCAGCCAAGAATCAGCTCATCTCCAACCCTGAGAACAAGGTCTTCGACGCCATGCAACTCATCAGCCGCACTTCGAATGACACCTCTGTGCAGCAAGACATCAAGTTCTTGCCTTTCAAGGTGGTTGAAAAGAAAACTAAACCATACATTCAGGTTGATATTGGAGGTGGCCAAACTAACACATTTGCTCCAGAAGATATTTCTGCCATAGTTCTCACTAAAATGAAAGAGACTGCTGAGGATTATTTGGGAAAGAAGGTTACTCATGCAGTTGTTACTGTACTAGCCTATTTTAATGATGCCCAAAGGCAAGCAACCAAAAATGCTGGAACTATTGCTGGCCTGAATGTTATGAGGATCATCAATGAACCTACAGCAGCTGCTATTGCATATGGCCTGGACAAGAGGGAGGGGGGGAAGAAAATTCTGGTGTTTGATCTGGGTGGTGCAACCTTTCATGTGTCACTTCTCACCATTGACAATGGTATTTTTGAAGTCGTGGCCACTAATGGAGATACTCATCTGCGTGGAGAAGACTTTGATCAGCATGTTATGGAACACTTCATCAAGCTGTATAAAAAGAAGACTGGCAAAGATGTTAGGAAAGACAACAGAGCTGTGCAGAAACTCTGGCATGAGGTAGAAAAGGCCAAGTGGGCCTTGTCTTCTCAACATCAAGCAAGAATTGAAATTGAGTCCTTCTATGAAGGAGAAGACTTTTCTAAAACCCTGACTCGGGACAAATTTGAAGAGCTAAACATGGACCTGTTCTGATCTACCATGAAGCCTGTCCAGAAAGTACTGGAGAATTCTGATTTGAAGAAGTCTGATATTGATGAGATTGTTCTTGGTGGCTCTACTCGAATTCCAAAGATTCAGCAACTAGTTAAAGAGTTTTTCAATGGCAAGGAGTCATCCCGTGGCATAAACCCAGATGAGGCTGTTGCATATGGTGCTGCTGTCCAGGCTGGTGTACTCTCTGGTGATCAAGATACAGGTGACCTAGTACTGCTTGATGTATGTTCCCTGACACTTGGTATTGAAACTGTGGGAGGTGTCATGACCAAACTGATACCAAGGAACACTGTGGTACCCACCAAGAAGTCTCAGATCTTTTATACAGCTTCTGATAATCAACCTACTGTTACAATCAAGGTCTATGAAGGTGAATGACCCCTGACAAAAGACAACCACCTTCTGGGTACATTTGTTCTCATTGGAATTCCTCCAGCTCCCCGTGGGGTCCCCCAGATTGAAGTCACTTTTGAGATAGATGTGAATGGTATTCTTTGGGTCACAGTTGAAGACAAAGGTACAGGGAACAAAAATAAGATCACAATTACTAATGATTAAAATCGCCTGACACTTGAAGAAATTGAAAGAATGGTTAATGATGCGGGGAAGTTTTCTGAGGAAGACAAAAGACTCAAGGAACGCATTGATACTTGGAATGAGTTGGAAAGCTACGCCTAATCTCTAAAGAATCAGATTGGAGATAAAGAAAAGTTGGGAGGTAAACTTTCCTCTGAAGATAAGGACACATGGAAAAAGCTGTAGAGGAAAAGATTGAATGGTTGGAAAGCCACCAAGATGCTGACATTGAAGACTTCAAAGCTAAAAAGAAGGAACTAGAAGAAATTTTTCAGTCAATTATCAGCAAGCTCTATGGAAGCTCAGGTCCTCCCCCAACTTGTGAAGAAGATACATCAGAAGAAGAAGAGTTGTAGACACTGATCTGCTAGTATTGTAATATTGTAAATACTGAACTCAGGAACATTCCTTAGGAGAAAATTGAGACAACTTAAGTCTCGAATGTAATTGGAATCTTCACCTCAGAGTGGAGTTGAAAATGCTATAGCCCAAGTGGCTGTTTACTGCACTTCATTAGCAGTTTCTCACATGTTTTGGGGTGGGGGGGGAGGAATTGGCTACCTTAAAAACTGGATATAAAAACATGGGTCAGGATGTGTGTTCACTACAGAAATGTTCTATTTAACAATTGGGTCATGCACATCTGGTGTAGGAACTTTTTTCTACCATAAGTGACACCAATAAATGTTTGTTATTTACACTGGTCAAAAAAAAAGCATAAAGAAAAGAGTTGATATCAACCTGAATTGCATCTTCGTAGATAGTCCTGGTTACTTTCATCTCTTTCACTGTGGTCCCTCTGTGTGTGTATGTGTGTGTGTGCATGTGTGCGTGAGAGAGACAGAAAGAGAGAGAGAGAGAGAGAGAGAGAGAGAGAGAGAGAGAGAGAGAGAGAAATGCTCACCAATGAAGACACTATTACATTTGCAGTTTTACATACTGAATTTTTCCCACTCACCTCCATATCATGTGCATTTGGTACTGTTAAGTATTTTACAAAATGTGATTTTTGTTATAACTGAAAATTACTCCATCTCATAATTGGTTCCCAAATAACTTTATTCCAGGCCATTTCAAACTGCTTGTTGAGTGTGAGTAAAGCTGTCACTGACATCCACAGGCTCTGAATCACTTCTCTGATTGGGTCCATAATTTTAACTCTTAGAAAAAAATTTGAAGATTTTGATATGTGTGTTTGGACAATTCCTTCTCCACTTTTATAACCACAATAAACTACTGCCTTGTGGCAGATTGCATTATTGACCCTAACTCTAACTTTTCCCCCTTGATCTGTGTCCCTGTCAAAAAACTTTGCATTTAGGTGTACACGTTAGGGACACTTGCTCACTCATGGACTCTGGGTTCAGCATGTCACTGATTTCAGTCAAGGGGATGTTAAGAGATCTGACATGAGCAAGAATTTGAAATTTGCATACACACCATGGTCTTCACCATCTCCAGGGGAAGCACAAGTCCTAGTTAGATCACTGGTTCCAAAAGAAGTAACACAGGGAGCAGAGCTACCCAGATGGACTGAGGACTTTATACTTGCAGCAAAAGCCATTCACCTGAGCCCAACCTACATCTGCCTACCTCAGCCCTCCTGCAGTCACACTGGAGTCAGTCCACTTAAAATCAGCAGAGATGTTCCAAGGAACCCACAGAGGAGTGCAATCAAGGCTTGTGACATGCCACTGAGATTGGGTGATTGCTGTGTAGCAGCAGCTAATAGATAAACCTTGGTAGTTCAATGAAGAAATCTAGTCCTCCATTTAACAAACAACAAAACTGTGTGTAACATACTAGTTTAATGAAAGAGGCTTGGGAGTAATCCAGACTTGGGTTTGAGGGACCTTTGGCAAATTGTTTTATCTCAGTGGACTGTTGTCTTATGGTCCATTACTTGGGAAGAATATAAGTAGGAATTCACAGAGTTGTTACTAAGAGCAAACTAGTTTATACCAGCAAAATGTTTGATAGCATGCCTGTGTGTGAACTAAGGGTCAACAAATGATGTTTAATGTTTTTCACTAAAGAACGTGAACTTGCTGAGGTCAGGGACCCTATTGAACTGTTTATAGAATCTTAAGCTAAAAGTGTCTGCTACACAGTAGGTGTTTGATTGATATTGATGATCCTGGCTATTATCCCTCTGCAAAACCCACTGGTCATGATATCCCCATTCTCCATCTTCATGCTTACTCGCCCAACATCACTTGCACTCTACCACCACCACCACCAGTCAAAGAAAGAGCAGGATGGGCTTTTATTTCTTTCTTATGCTTTTTGCTGTTCCCAGACCTGCTTGAGGCCTGGGCATAGCTGCCCTGGCCAGCATTCATTCCACCAGCACATGACTTTCTAGATATTCCCATGAACCAGGCATCCTGTTGGGATCCAGACCTGCAGAAACAAACAAGGTTCACCATACCCTGCTCGAGGGTGGCCCACTGACCAAGCAGTACTCAGAGGAAGAAGTACAGACAGTTTGTAAGCAGGTGGTCCATCTGAAGGCTGAAAAGTGGAATCTCTGAATTTCTTCATCTATGGCAAACTTCAGGTCAATTTTCTTTTTTCAACCACAGGAAAAGATTAGCATGCCTTTTTGACAGCCACCCTATGCACAGACTAAGCTTTGAATCTATTTTCTCTAAGTTGCTTTAAAATGTGATGCTCAGTGATTAAACCAAAAGCTGAAGAATGAGCTCTGGTGTGAGGTGTGAGCACATTCTTCAAAAGGAAGGGGCCCTTTCAAAACCAACACCTGGGAGCAGTCAATTGCATTTCCCGATGCACAGTGCCTGGGCAAATGGGGTGCCTCTGCAGTGATTCAAGCTGAACTCTGGTCATAGTTTTGGCAGTTTTGCTGAGTTGACCAAAAGGTACCTGTCACCCCATTGTGAGAATTTGCACCTGCCCTTAAAGAAATCAAAGATGCCAAATCCCCTCACCACCTTTGAATGTTCCTGATTCAGTTTTAATTCTTAAAGCCTCAGACTTAGATTGGGTTAGATTTTGCACAATTTGGTGAGCAGAGGGGTGTGTTTGCCAAGTGACCCACCAGCCTCACCATCACAGCTGCAGCTCTCCATAGACTCTCTGCTGCATAAATGCAAGGAATGTCACAAAAGGGTCACAGTAACCTCACCCTGTTGGTGAACTCTGATCCCTCCTGTTCTTTCCTATTCTTTCACATGAGATCCAATTTCTCCCTGACTCAAATATAAGGATACAGGGACAACTGTCTGACTTCTTAGACCCCTAGAGTCTCAGATGTAAAAATGTAAGCAAGAGAAGGACACACACACATCTGTGATTGTGGCAGACATCAATAATCAGTCACAGAACTTTCATTCTGTACCTGAGAGCATCCTCCGCATTTGAGGTACTCAAGGTAACCATCCTTAATACAGCTCAGTGGGTTCCTTTGGCCTACTTGCCTTTCTGATCTAGAGTAGATCCCTCATATCTAAATTAAAACAAATTCCAGAGAGGAAGAGTGGCCTGGCCATCTTCAAACAAAATGTGTTAGTCAGAGCTTAGGGCTCCTTATGTCCCTTGGTCTCTGGAGATCCTCTCCACCTCTCTAAATTAAATAGGCCTAAATAAATGTGCCCAGGGGACATCTTTCAACTCCCACCAGCATACCAGGTACAGTCCACTGTTGCCATAATAATGCTGTATCACAAACCCTTCAACCAGTCACTACTTAATAGAAGCAGGTCTGCTATCAACCCGGGTTCAGACGATGCAGACTTGACTTGGTTGATGATCCTGTGTCTGCTGTGTGAGCATTTATTTTGGACTCTGTCCAGAATGCAAAGGGACTGGGTGAGCCATACTTTTCTCATGGTGGATTTAGGTAGCTCAGGAGGGGCTGCTGAGGGAGCCCAGTTGTAGCGCATTGCATGTGTGAGGCCCTGGATTTCTCCCCAGCTCTACCAAAAGAAAGAAAGAAAAGTTAAGATAGCTTCAAACCAAGTCAAAGTCTGTGAGTGTCTTTAAGAATGCTGCTCATATTGGCCAACCCCATCCCAAAGTCAGTGGTCTGGAATAACTAATCTTGGGATGAGGGGCAGTGAATATTTGCTGAATAATGAAAACTCCAAAAAATGACCTTCAAAAATTTCGATAAACATTTTAACTGTTAGGATAAACAGAAGCCTTTTTTGACTGTCAGGTTATATCTGGCTAGAGAAAGTTGATAAGTTGTTGAGCACCTGACAAAATACCTGAGAAAACTAAGTCACCTATCATGCAAATGTCAGTTCACTTGATCTATTGGTGATTCTTTTGCTTTAGGAAAAGTCTGATATGGGAGTTCTCATCCAGTGAAAGATGGGTTATAAATATATTAATGGCCAGTGAGCTTCTGAAGAGTTACCTTTGTGTCTTAATACTACTTCACCCCTCCTAATATTGTGAAAATATATGGTGCTTTTGAAAGAATGTATTGAACAAATTTTAAAAACTTGAAATATGCTAAGTGAAATAAGCCAAACCCAAAAAACCAAAGGCCCACAGTTTTCTCTGATATGCAGAAGTTAATTCACAATAAGGAGGGGGAACTAGGGCCAAATAGAGTTACTTTAGATCAGGTAGAGGGGAGTGAAGGGTGGTGAGAGGGGTTTGAGGGTAGGAAGGATAGTATAGTGAATCAGTCATTATTACCTTGTGCATATGTATGACTGCATGGTGGATGTGACCCTACAATATGTACAATCAGAAAATGAGAGATCCATTAATGTATGATCTATCAAAATATCTAAGTGTATTCTACTGTCAAGAACAACTTATTAGAAGAAATAAAAAAAAGAATAAGGGCATGGTGGGCACATGCCTGTAATCCCAGCAGTGGGGAGGCTGAGGCAGGAGGATCACAAGTTCTAAGCCAGCCTCAGTAACTTAGCAAGACCCTAAGCAAGTCAGTGAGGGCCTGACTCTAAATAAAATATTAAAAAGGGCTGGGGATGTGGCTCAGTGGTTAAGTCTGGGTTCAATCCCCTGTACCAAAAATAAATAAATACATAAATAGTAAGGGTTTGGAGAGAAAGTAAGATTTGAAAACTAAAGACATCACTTACTGACCAGGGGACCAACTACAGAATTCCCCTTCACAAGCCCAGGACTGCATGCCTACCTTGCCCAGGACAGTGTATGCAAAGTGGCCAACTTTAAGCTGTCAATACATTCTAGCTTATGTTTTTATTCACACTTTTATATTACTGAATTTCACCACTCTAGTGGCCAGGAATGCTACACTTCAAATACTTCTAATTCTCTGCTTTCCAGGAGCCTAGAAGGAACATATTTCTCTATGCATTTTACAGTTTGGCCTGGTCATGTGACTTGTGCTGGCCAATGAAATATGAGAAGAAGAAAAATGTGCCACTGTAAAACAGAAACTTCGAGAGTCATGATAAGAGATTTACCATGTTTATTGGCTGCAAGGAAAGCACATGCTCAGACAAACACTACCAGCCTGAATTTCCAAGAGTATTTGAGGAACAGAAGCCTCTAAGCCTACCCATATTGTGTAGATGGTGTGAAAGAGAAATCATTGCATTTATGTTAAGCCACTGAAATTTGAACTTGGCTGTTACAGCAGTAGAGCTTAGTCCATTCTGCCCAATTCACTAGGTGTTATTAAATGCAGACCCATTCAGAATGTTATGGATAATCCTTTCAGAAAGAATTATGCTGCAAATAAAAGTTTCCCTTGGCCATATACCCATAAACCTCCCTCTTCCCCCAATATGTACAGAGTAGTCCAAGAGCATAAATGACAAAAACTTGGCCTGAAAGTCAAAGAATGGGTGTTCTGTTTCCAGGGTGGTCTTCCCTGACCTTTATGATTGGGACAAATCATTTTCTTTATGTGATCATCAGTGTCCTGTGAGCACAAGCAATGTCATGGTGACCTGAAGAGAAAGCTACAGAGGAAGAGTGCCATGAAAGGGACAGAAATTGAAGTTCAAGGTCTGGGAAGGAATAAAAATAATCTGAATTATATACGTAAACCCTCAGGGAAGGAAAGGAGAGAGTTGACTCACAGTCAAGGGGGTCAATGACTTCTCCCATGTGCTTCCTGTCCCTGAGTCTCTGTGCCCTGGTGCTCTGCAGGCTGTCCCTGTATCTCTCCCTGCACCCCAATGTTTTCCATGCAATGTGTTCTCCCAGCCATGTGCTTTGGGCTTCAGGATCCCAGGACAAGGTATTCCAAAAAGTGTTTCAAAACTCATCTTGGGTATAAATTAAAGATTAATTTTCTCAGTTTCCCCACACTGACCTCAGTTTCCTGTAGCTCTGGCCTGGGGACTCTGCATTTACCTGTGTTTACCAAGCGATCCCTAGCTGAATTTGCATTTGTGATCTAATAGAGAACTCTATGGAGCCTGGAAGAGGTGATGTAGTAGTAGCATGGGAAGCCACACCCATGGCAGGGTTGGAGCCAGGGAAACACAGAAGCCCCAACATTGGGGCCAGGGGAAGGGATGCTCAACTCCAGACCATGGTGGGAAAGGAAGAGTCCAGAAAGTGTCCTTCTATGACTTGGAAACAACCCTAAAACTTCCTGTATCTTAAAACAGAGTGGAAAAAATTATCTTCCTCTCCTTTAGAGCCATTAGCAGGTGCAAAGTTATGAACCTGCATCATGGGGAAGAGTGTTAGTTCTCAAATGCCCATGATACCCAGGCACCCTTAGACATGTGGAGAACATCATCGTATGACTAACAAGGCCCATTCCCAGCATCCTTCCTTTCCGTGACTTCAATGCCAGAGCACACCAAGGACAAACACTTCCTCTCTCAGCCTCTAGTGTGCTCACAGTATCAAGACTGGACGCTTCTGTTTATCTTGGAAGAGTTTATTTGATTCAGGGTGACCTTGCTGTTATGGATACAGTAGGCTGGGGGTTGACCAAGGACTGACTGATCTAGAATGCTCTTTGCTGGGACAACTGGGCTGTCAAGTATGTCCTCTGCTGTCCTTGAGTAGCTCACATTAGTTCATAGGATAATGGGCCCATGGTCAGCAAAGGAACCATAAATCTCAGTGCTTCTTGAGTCTCAGCTTGCATAACCTCTGCTGTGACCAAGTCTCAATCATAGTTGGAACCAAAAAGACCTTACTAAAATGGGAAGAGAAGAGTTTAGGATATAAAAGAAAAAAACAGTTATATCAATTCCCATACTGGATAAGTAAGAAGCTCTGCTGGCCATCTTTGGAGAAGATGAGGCTATAGAAATGTGAGCAGCTGTCCTCCAAGTAACCCTGAAGGTAGAGAGAGGGCTATGGCATGAAGACCTGAATTTTGAGTTCTGATTCTGTCACACATTTTATGTGACCTTAGGGAAACACACCCCTTCCCTTTGGTGAGTCTCAATTTCTCTTCCTGGAAAATGGTGGAGACCCCATCAGATGTCAACCAGCAGAGGCCCATAGGCTGACTCTGGCCTGCACATTATTTTTCCTTTTCTCTCTCCCAACTTTCTATTTTCACTTGAGCCAAAATTTGAAATTTTTAATATTTCAGATAAAAATCTGAATTCCAGGCTTCATTCAAAAACTCCAGAAGAACCAGCAAACTGGTGAATTACATAGTGGGGTGTGACTTCTGGTTGGGGACATGCAACTCTGTCTTGTGGCTTACCATGATCTCATTCTCCATTTTTGTCCATCAAATACTGTGATTTTTCTTACATTTGTCAGATTCACATATTTATATTCACATTTAATTACTGCAGACAGTGGAGTTGAGGCACCCAAACCAAATAATGTAATAGGTGAACTCAAGGACTACATGACATGTCTCAGTTTCCTAAGTTTAGAACATCTCCCCTCAATCTCCTTTGAGTTTAGGGCAGTGGATCTTATGCCTATGGGGACTCCAACCCATTTGAAATTCTGATGACATCTATGAACACTTTGTACAGAAGAAATACTGATTTGAACATATGTGTATAGACATATGTGTGTAAACACACACAATGCCATATCGTGCTTTGTGAAGCCTAATTAGCATAAAAGATGCAGTTTGTCCTGTTGCCTAGGTGGACACCAAGTTCTCCATCAACATGTTCCCACATGACCTGTTTAGACAACTCTGAGACATATTCAGGGAACCCCAGAAAAGTATCTTCTCTGATGAGTTTCTTAGAGCTGAGGTCACCAACTGGTTCTGTTTCCCTCCCCATTACCCATTCACTCTTTCCTAGCACAGAGAGAAATCTAAGCAGACCACAGCCAGAAGATCCACACGAAGAAAATTGCAGGGGCCAGCAGGGCTGTAACCCTCCTGTGTAGGTAACAAATGGGATGCTGTGCTTGTGCCAGGTCCTCGAGGGAGGGAAGGAAGGGGGGAAGTGGGAAGCAGGAGGGTAATGTGGGATGGAGCTGGAGAACAGGGGTCAGCAGATTTGCTTCAGACATGCACAGAGTAGCTCCATCCACCCATTCCCAGAAAATGGGCACTGCTGCAGGACATGCACAGGGGAGCAGCTGGAGGTCAGCAGAGGTCAAAGTGCGCATATAAAATCATGTGTTTGTGTGCTGGAGTATGTCTGTGTCTACGCCAGCCAAGGGCAAGGAGAACCCCTGAATAGAATTCCTTGCAGATATTGGCAAGAGCCCTCTGGACCAACCCCCAGTTCTTAATTGCATAAGGTACAATAACTTTTTCCTTTTTGCTTTCTCTGCATTATCAGAAGGCTGCATAATTTGGCTTTTAGGTAGGGTTTTTGGAGCTAATCTTCTGAGTTCAGATTCTTCCTATACTACTTAATAACTGTGTAACTCTGCAAGGCCATGCTGACTCTAGGTGCCTAGGCTTTTCATTCCTAAAGAAAAGATGATGATAATAACTTCTTCATATGTTTGTGAAAACAAAATATTTATGCATAAAATGCTGAGAAAAAGAAACACAAGCTCTAACTATTCCTCTGCAGACACACAGACGGAGGACCCTAGATGGGTGCATTAATTTTCATAACCATCTATTATATTCCTTTTCTATAAATTACATCACTTAGTGTTTCTACCAAAGACCTGGAAAGACAAATGCTCTTAATCCTCATTTGGCAGATGAGGAAACTGAGGTTTGAGGGATTAGGTGCCTTGCCCAGGGTTTTCCAGTTAAGGAGTGATGAAACCAGGTGGGTCCATCTTGCTTCAAAGCCCTAGCTCCTGGCCGGTGCACTCTGGTCTCCAATTTGCTCTTGTGTTCCAAACACTGAGATCTGTATTTAATGTAGAAGAGAACGAATGAATGGACAGCTCCCTTCTCTCCATTTGACCTCATGTCCAAGGAAAGCCACACTCTTCTCTCAGCTGCCCATCTCTGTTCACATTCCTGCCCATCATGATATTACCCCATCAGTCTCCCTCTGCCCTCTCAACTGCCGTTCATCTCTTCTCCCAGCTTTCCTCTGAAGGAAGACCCTGAAAATCACTCAGGTGCCAGAGGAAACTCATTCTTTCTGGTTTAATTCACCCTGTATGGCCTTAATTGCTTTGCCCTGCTGTGGGAGACCTCCCATGGTGACAGCCATGAAAATGTCTGGGGGTAAGAAAGGTGGAGGAGGAAGTCAGGGGGAGCTCAGAGTGGAGGGGTGATTAGTCCAAGACCAAGCCCAAATGTTTTCCCTGATAAGTGGATAATGATATATAATGGGGGTGGGGACAGTGGAGGTAAGAGAAGAATGGAGGAATTTTAGATTACTTAGAGGGAAATGAGAGGGAGGCAGATATGAAAAATGGTGGAATGAGACAGACATCATTACCCTACCTACATGTATGATTACACAAATGGTATGAGTCTACATCATGCACAATCATAGAAATGAAATGATGTACCCCAATTGTGTACAATGTATCAAAATGCAGTCTGTAAAAATATAAAAATGATTAACAAAAAAAAATAGAAAAAGCACACTTCACCTCATGAGGGTGGGACAGAAGCAAATGTGACGCAAAGTTAATAACAATAATGACCACATAGTAATTACAATGATAGAAGCTGAATTGTGGAGCACTTATATTGCTGGGTACTGCCTGAGGATGTCTGTAAGTGAGAGTGTTGGATCTTTCCCACAGGAAACGAAGTTAGATACTAAGAATACCTCCACCAGTCAGAGCTCCAAGTAGCAGAGAATGGTCAAACTGACCCAGGTCCACAGCCAGGATTCAGCAATGCCAAATGAAGCAATGTCACTGACTTGCATAACATCCTTTTGAATTACCTGGCAACAAAACAAAAACCACCAGCATCCAGGAGCAATATGATCAACATGCTTATGATCAAATGATTATATTCTAGTCTCTCAAGTAGTATATGATCCTTTTCTACTGCATCAGTCCACGTTGGGTCACTGTAACTCAAGGATTGAGGCTGATACCTTATAAGTAAAGAAGGTTATGCTTCTGGTGACTGGAAGTCTCCACAGCATGCTCCTGGAGTTATAGAAAGCACCACCCAAATGTGTTACAACATGGAACAGAAGCAGAAAGGGATGTAGCCATGGCAGAAGATTGAGAGAAGTGTCAGGTCCACTTATAAAAATCTTGGCACTGGACTTCCCACAAGAATAAGATAAAAAAAGTGATTTTGAGATAAAACTATTAAAACCTCTAGAAGAGCTAATCACGTTCCACTGGAATCCAAATCTAAAAGGTTCCATCACCTCCAGCACCAACATACTAGGGACCAAACTTCATGATCCTTTGGGGCACAAACTCTACCCGAACTGCAACATCTATTGTGTATTCGAGCAGAAGTTTCAGAAGAAAAATCATGTCCAATCTTGCCCACTTCCACCATTGAACAAATTGAAACTCACTTGTAAGGATGCTCCCAGAGTTGCTGAGAAGAGTGATGATGGTGGAACTCAAAGCCCAGTTTCAGGATTATACTATTAAGGTTGAAAAAATACTTCCCATCAGGTGAGGTCCTGCCCACAGCACAAAGTTGTGAAAGAGACTGTTTTTCACAGAGGTCTTTGGAAATACCACACAAGAAGAAAGCAGGTGAACGCTGGCCAGTTGGGCTAACCTCAGCAGTCAGAGATTCATGTAACAACACCCAGGCTTTTTCCTTGTCATTCCCAGAAAACGATTGCATTCTCTGGCTACCTTAGAAGAATTTCTATTTCTGAAAGGCCAAGTTTTCTCTTTTAAGAATCAACCTTTGGAAGAATGTCAGGTCAATGACTGAATATACCTTGCATCTAATCATTTTCAATGGACAGCTTTATATACTCCATAGGTAGATATTTAAAACAACATCAATAAAACAGAAACTAGGTTCTACTTTCTGTTACCTGCCCAGGCAGAAATTGTCAATTATTTGTATATCAAATCACTTTCAAACAGAGGGGAGATGAGCATCTTCTTCATCCAGGACAGGCCTGGGTAACTCAGCCTCAAAATAGAAACTACAATAGGAAATCCTACCATCTATTGAGCACGTGTATGCATCAGAAAGTTATATGAATGATTCACATGCACTTCTTCTTAGATTTCTCACATAAATGCTATCAGATAAGTACTCTTTTTTTTACAGGTCTGACCTTTGGTCCTCATCCAGGAGCAATTTTGCTCCAGAAACATCTGGTCATATCTGGAGACATTTTTACTTATCATAATAGCATAGAAATGAGAAGGTTTTCCTGTCATTCAGTGGGTGGAATCCTGCACAAGACAGTGCTTAAGAACAATTGTGAATGTTGCCAAGGTTGAGAAACTCCTTTTTGATGAACAGAAAGTGCGAGTAATTAAAATGATATTCCATGAATTAAAAGGTACAAAATCCTCCCCTTTATCTCTTACACCCCACCCAAATGAAAATATAATGAAGTGTTACAGGAAAGCATTACCAGGAATCCCTGACTCACTCTGTTAGATTAGTATATTATTGGTCCCTGAATCATATATAAGGGCATCTCAAAAAGGACAATTGTAAGTTCATCTACTTAATAAATTATGATGTGAAACCCTTAAAAAATTATGGCACAGAAACAGAAATAAATAAAACTTTAACAAGTAGAGTTTGCCTCAGAAGTCCAAGGATGGTTCAATGTCAAGAAATGTATGGGAAGAATTGTATAACCTAAACAGATGCAGACAGACCTTTGAAAAAAAAATTCTGACTTTGCAAAGTAAAGTTTTATAATGTTAAGAATATAAAGGAATTCTTAAACTGACATATATTAAAAGCTTTTAGCAAAGATCAGCATAATGATAAAATTTAGAATGATTTAAATTGATGAAACAAGAATATTCCCAACTACCAGTTTTATTTAGTATCAGAACACTTGTCTAAAACAAAACTCGAAAAAGCTGTATGAATTATGAATTATAAGAATTGGAATTTAGTCAGTTTTGTGTTATGTGACCAAAAGAAAGACAACAACAACTTAGAGGAGGAAAATGCTATTTGGCTCAGAGATTCAGAGGTTCAGTCCATGGACAGCTGACTCTATATCTTTGGGCCTAAGATGAGGCTGGATATCATGGCAGAAGGGTGTGGCATAGGAAAGCAGTTCAGGACATGACAATCAGGAAACAGAGACAGCTCTAGTCACCAGGACCCCAAAATATAAACCCCAAAGTCACACTCCCAGTGACCCACCCCACCTGCCTACAGTTTACCACCCAGTTAATTCCTATCAGTGGATTAATGCACCAATTAGGTAACAACTCTCATAACCCAATCATTTCACTTCTAATCTTTCTTTCATCGTCTCACATGAGATTTGAGAGGACATCTTATGTCTAAATCATGATAATTGCATACAAAGAAAATGCAAGCAAAGGCAAAGACAAACTACAAATTCAAAGAGATTGCTAGGTTTTGTAATAAGATTAGCATATAAAAATCAGTAATAGCTTATTAGAAATTAAAAATAAAATAACCCATTTACTATAACAAGGAATCACAAGATCCTCTGTAATAATTTTTTTAAAACTACACTACCTTTAGCAATTTAAAACATTAAGAATGAATTTAAGAATATATTAATAAATAGAGATGTACATAAAATATTCCTAAGTGTAAAGATCAATATAATATCAGTACTTCCAAATTAACTATAAATCCAGTCAATTTCCATAAGAGTTTTTAATAGAAATATTCTGGTGATTTCTATCATTTGTATGTAACAGAATAGGGTCAAAAGATCTGTAATAAGTTTGAAGCAAAGAAAAAGATGGGAAGAAGTGCCCTATGAGATATAAGATTTTTAAAATTATGTTATTGCAAATTAATATTTTCATAAATGTGGATGGAGAGAGATTAATAGCTATCACTAAAATGGCTCTATACCTGTATTTGGCACTTGCAAAGGTGATATGTGATAAAAAAAAGTCATAGTTAATAGATTGTGCTGGCAGCAAAAAGAAGATAATTACTTCCTTATCTCATAGAACAAATAAAAATCAGTACCAGACACTAATGATTTTAGGAGAAAATGCAAAAGGAAACCTTTAAGATCTCAATGTAAGAAAAGATCTATTTGAAAAGACTGCAGGAATGCAACTACAAAGGAATTTTTCTTCTTTAAAATGAAAATTTCAGTTTAAGAAAGACTGGGAGAAGGAATTGACAATTCATAAATATTATCTAATGGTTGGCTTCCTGAATTTATTTATTTATTTATTTATTTATCTCTTACAAATTCACAAGAAATCATTTTAAAGAGTTAATAGAAAAAACTAACTAGTTCAGGATATGAATATACTAACAGAGACACCTGAATAGTCAGTAAGAAAACAGGAAGAAATGTTTCAGCTTTCTGCTAATCAGGGAAGCAAATCTCAAACCCACACTAAGATGGCAACTTTGCACACCAATCAGTCTGACAGAAAAATTTTAAATTTCCCTTAAGTCAGTATTGTCAAGAGTGTTGAAGGATGGGAAAAATCATATGCTGGTCTCTGATGATGTAGGAATTGGGGCTATGGGGAGAAGGGCACCACGGGGGACAATGGGGACCTTGTGGTAAGGGAGACTGAGTCTAGGAAGCAATTCCAGAGCTCAGGGGGAAAAAAACAGAACTGAGACTTGCAGCAGAGACACAATTTGGTAGCGCTGGCGACCCAATCCAGGGCCTCATGAATGTGAGGAAAGAACGTGCCACTGAGCTACAGCTGCATTCCAGAGATACAACTTTGAAAACCAGGTGAGGTTTTGGACAAGGAACATGACTGAGTGACCCTAGGTAGACCAAAGAACTGAGGACCTGGGATCTTTTCAGTGATTCAGGTATTTAAAAGGCTAGCCAGAAATTTCATGTCACCCTGTGATGGGTCAACTTGGTAACTGCAAGAATCTGATAGCAACTTTGCTGCATGGGATATCATTTGATTTTGGGTGAAAAAAGGATTGGGTCTATGTGTACTATGTGTGAGGTTGGAGGATATATGGGTCCACATTTTATTGCCAATAACATAAAACTAGAGAGTGAGCAAGTTATAAAGAAAAGGGGTTTCATTTGATTCATTCTCTGGATGCTTGAGTTGAAAGTCCAACTTTGGGTGAGAGTCTCATGGCAGTGCTTGACAGAACATGGCAATAGGTGGGGGACATGCATGTGCATCTGGTCTCTTTCCTTCCAAAGCCATCAGGATTCAACCATGGGGATCCACCATGATGATCTTATCTAACCTTAATCACCTGCAAAGGCTCCACTTCTGAGCACTCACCATGGTTGGATTAGGTTGTCACCCTCTTAATTCCTCACAAAGGGGGTGAAATATCCACATGTGAGGACTTGGTGACACTCATTCCATATCCAAAGACAGGCAGGGG
This sequence comes from Sciurus carolinensis, assembly GCF_902686445.1. Classification (NCBI taxonomy): domain Eukaryota; kingdom Metazoa; phylum Chordata; class Mammalia; order Rodentia; family Sciuridae; genus Sciurus; species Sciurus carolinensis. Next base: position 3,321 of record NW_025920123.1, on the reverse strand, counting down.
CATTATGTACACCAGACACCTCCATGTAGATGAAACTCATCCACAGGACTCCAGGGGAATGTGGGCTGAACACCAGGTGTTGGGCATTTCTTCCTTATACTTCCTCTGTTGGAGCAAATATCAAGCCATGTGCAATGGTTGAGATTCTATTTCCCCAGCCTTAGAGTCTAGACCTGGTGATATAAGTCCTGTATTCCTGCCGATGCTCATGGACCTCCTGCTTCAGCACCTGGCCAACTGTAGTATTTAAGAACATCATCTTGATATCTTCCCCTCGGCATTGCACACATTTCCCATCTAACCCTGTTACATATTGGAATCAGTCATTTATCACATTTTTTCTGACCCTGGTGCTAAACACTGCCAATCGAAACAAAATAAAGTCCATCCCACCTTCAATGGGCTAATTTTGAAACTGAAATCCCAGGGACCCTGTTAGATCACTTAGCATCGACCTTCTCTCCTGCTGTTCCTCACAGACTATTATGCTAATAAGCTTTATTATCTGCTCCATAAGCACTGGCAGTTACACAGCTCAGTGGCCATTGCTGAAGAAGAGCATAATGATAGGAGAGCAGGGTAAACGTAATAGCATAATGATAGGAGAGCAGGGTAAACGTAATAAAGCATTCTTTGTTCTCCTGGTATATGTAGAATAATGGGCAATTTCTTATTGTTTATTGTCCATATAAAGAGCTTAATGTAATCTGAGCCCTCTCTGAGGCTGACAGTTAGAAATTGGAGAGAGCTCCATCCCAGTTGGGACACAGGTTTGGAATTGGTGTCTTGGAGGAAGCGTGGACTAGCCAGACATGGTGCACATATGTTATCTCCTTTGATGTTCCCAGAAGCTCTGCCCACAGCCCCATGACCAGGTGGTTCTACCTGATGTATTCATGTGGGAGGAGGCTTTGCATTGCTGCAGGGACTCTCCAAGACTATTGGAAGGAGTGGGGAAGGATGACAAAGAGCTCTGTCTGATTCACATTGAGTCCCTCAAATATCCAATGTCATGCCATTCTCTATCTCTACCATTCCAAATCCTCCTCATCTTTTTTGTTCACAGATATGTCACCTCCCCCAGGAAGTCATCTGGGAATATCCTAAGAGCACACACTGATTTGTCTGAGTCTAACAGGTGGGTTCTGGAAGTCCACTTTCCTTTACTCCTCCATCCACTTCCTAGGGAATTTGTGCCTGATTCTTCCAGTTTGAAATAAATTTCTCTTTTTTGGGAGATCCACAGTGTTTCATATACTATTTACAATCTGTCTGAGTCAGTTGCATTGTGAATTGAATTAATAAGGATGAGTAGATTTGACCATATTTTCTACTAGGAAGTCAGGGATAGTATTTTGGATTCTGTGTCTTTTTAAGCTACATCAAACCCAGGCAATGAAAAGATCTGGGGCAACATACATCGGGTTGCTTTTGTTTTCAAAAGGAAAAGTGCCTCTAGTTACAATGAAATAGAACTTTGGGGAGTAGGTGAATATCTGCTTTTTCAACCAGGAGTCATTCTTCTCATTTAAGGGGCAAAATGCACTTATTTAACAATCACTTATGGTCTACTCTGTGCTGGCTTCTGCTCTATGAATTTTGAAAATATTTAAGTTGTTTAATTTTCCTTACAGTCTATGAAGAAAATACTAGTCACATTCCACAGGTGAGAAAATGGAGGCAGAGAAAGGTTAGGTAGCTGGCCCCAAACCACAGAGCATATCTTATTCATGTTGGAACTGTCATCTGGATCTTAACCCACATTGGCAAATTATGGGTCACAGATAATGATGAAATTTTCTTTTCATTCTCACACTCTGCAATATTAAGCAAATAACTAATAGTAAATCTCAATTGATCATATGATAACAAGCTCACAGAATTTTCAATGGAAAAGAAGAATGCTTATTGAACATGTATTTTATATTAAGAGATTAAAACATGATAGTTAATATGCTGCCAACCACAGCAAAGAAATTGTGATCATCATTTTGCTGATGAGGGAACAAGGTTTACAGAGATTAGAAGATGGGCCAGTGTCGTGTCCCTCGCCCGCAAGAAAGCACGACACAGGAATCTTCCTTCAGCAGTTTAATAAGGACCTTAATATTATAAAACCATGGTTTTTCTTCTTCTACCTCTTGAGCTGAATTCATACACTTTTATACTCTTGCAATAGCCAATCTACTCCTGCCACTTGGCCTATGTTCATAGGTGCTCCCATTTGCAACAGTTAGCTTAACCAAATATGGGCTTGTTTACCTAGAAAGCACTTCAGGAAACCAGCGCCATCTTATCATGGTGGTGAGGCGGCTCGCCACAGCTCCCCCTTCTTTATTTTATGAACACAGGTGAAGGTAGAGGCCCTATCCTACTGTGCAAAAGTGGCAAATAGTGAACGTCAGTCCCAGAGTGGCGCCTTCTCCGGGTCTAATATCACCTAAGCCGATGCCTTTTTTCGTAGGGTGGGACGTGGACATCAAACCCACATGCAATAGGGCATGCCTTCCTTGAGGTTCAAAAATAAAACTCTCAAGTGCAGTGCTTTGCCTCGCATCCTGTGTCCATGAAGACATAGCGGTATGGAAAACCATACTAGGGGGAGCTTATCCAGCTTATGCAACTGCAAAGGCCTGAGGTAGGAAAACACATCACCCTACTTGCCAATGCTGCACAATACAGGGACACCATAATGAACACAAGGCATATAGTAACAGTTCTCTCCTCCAACATCATTGTTACAGCTCAAGATCAAAAGTGGAAGTTACAAGACAATTGAAGCCTTAATTAGTACAAGAAATCCCCAGGATGTAAATTCACAGTCCTCAAAGAAAAGTACATAGTAATTACAGCAGTACCCTGCAGACACCTAGCGTAAATGATAATTCTAACTCTAACAGAGATATACTAAAAATGTCACTTATTCCCGTGCCAGATTAGCCAACCACACAGAAGGTGACACCCCTTGTCAATGGCTAACACAGCTTGAATTAACACCGCCTTTTCACGTGCTTGACGCACTCTTAGCTTGCAAATAAACCAAAGGCAAAGGCAAATACCTGCAGAACAAATACATTCAAAGATCCCCACATTAACCCATTCTTTAAAATAACTAAAGGCAGAGGTGAGCCAGCTAGAGAACTGACTCAAAGTAACAGGCTCAACACGAGTGTCATTTAAAATCGCAATCTGCAATAATTGTTGAGTCATCATCTTCTCAGCTTCTAGGGACCAATTGCCTGCAAGAAAGGCAGAAATCAAGTGGCTTTGATTCTTTGCTTCTTCGTATCTTACTGGAATTATACACATGTGTTTATGATT